>NT_039593.1:0-100803 GCF_000001635.26 Mus musculus
TACTGTTTTATAAGCTTACCAAACTTTTCTGATGTTTCTTTATCTGGGAATTGTTGGTCTCTAAGATTCAATATCTTCAGAAAAACAAAATTTGGCAAAATGTTGACTAGGAAAGGGAAAATAAAATTGAGTTAGGTCAGATACATTCCTATGACACAGAGAACTTAAAAAATGGTGAAACATGCTATAGTATTCAGACTGAATCACTATGACTAAGTAGAAGACACAACTCTGCAAATGAAATATTTAAACTGTTGTTTATGTTTAAACTGTAGTTTATGTTTAAACTGTCATTTATTAACTGTAGTTCATTCACTCTTATGAGAGCCTCGCTGAGAATCAGGTTTTCTCACAGATCCCATGACATCAGTGGCACTTAGTTCTCAAGTATTTAATGACTCTGTGGACAGGAGCATCTGAGGTCAAGGCTGTACAGTTCTTACCAAAGGTCATGGCTTCAAAGCATCGTCCAGAAAACTCAATCTCTCTGAGTTTCTTGCAGGAAGCAAGCACAGTCATGAGAGGCTCACAATTCGAAAGGAAATTACACTTCAGATGGAAAACATGGAGATTTGGAGAGTTCTGAATCAACTTAACTGGAAAAGATGAAAGATGTTCAGAAATTAGATAAGACCACAAATTCCTGTCAAAGTTGAACCCCCAGTCCATGAGTTGCAGCCACACTCATTAAACAGGCAGTGATTCAGTATCTAGATTTCAGACTACCCTGGGTTTCTACACTGCAACTGGCTAGTGAGCAGACGACTGGGGAGAAGTTCCTGATACTCTCTGAATCAGGTTTCTGTTCCTGTATTTCACCTTCAGTGTCAGCATTGCAACATGCCTGTGTTTGCACACTTCACTTATGCAATAAGAACTCTCTACAGAGTAACATCAAATGGAGAACAATTCTGAAACACAACTTAAAATGTTTTTAAATTAAGTTATCTATTTGCTGAGTGTGTGTGTGTGTGTGTGTGTGTGTGTGTGTGTGTGTGTGTGTGTGCAAGAGCACAAAAGCACCATAATATATATGTGGCTATCAGAGGACAGCTTTGGGGGAAATCTGTTTATCTCTTTTATCTTCTTGCCTTGTGATCCCACAGATCCAACCTAAGTTATTAGCCTTGGCAGCAAGCATCCATGAGCAATCTTCTTGGTCAGAAAATTTTTGATTGGTTGGTTAGTTTTTGTTTCTGTAGGCCATGAAAGTGTGGAAATCACATAGTTAGGCTGGTTTAAAGTTGTGACAGACAGTCCTTCTCAGGTATCCACCATGGCCCATGCTAGAGACTTTTGGTATGCAAATATGCCATGTCAGTCCCCAGTTTGTATTTCTTCAGTGTTCAGTGTTTTAAAAATTAGAATCTGATGGTATTTTAATCATTTTGCTAAATGACATGACCTAGAAAGATGGCTACACAGCTGTCTGGCAGCAGGAGGCTGGGATGGAGAGAAATGGAGAAAAGGTCAAGGCTGCTCCCAGTCAGATTCCTTCTCCCTGAGCGATCAGATCTTTACGTGGGACTAAAACAGCAGCACAAGAAGAGAACTCCTCACACTGCTGTGGAGAGGAAGGGATAGGAGTGGACAGCTCAAGTTGTAGAGTCAGATCTTCTGTTTGAAGATACACTTTCATTGCCTGATAACCTGAGCAGTCGATGACCTCAGTTCCCCCAGTAGACAGTCAACAATCATCATTATGCCTTCTCTCACACAGTGGGTATGAGGAGTGAACTAGTATCTGTGAAGTGCTCAGAACAGTTCCTGACACGTTAGAGACTCGGGTTAGAAATAAATCTCTGCCAGTCCTGTCCTCAGGCTCCATACTGTACTCGTGTGCCAGGGGCACAGTTGGGGAGTGCAGGCATCAGTGTTTCTTTCCCTGTAGCTGCAGGATAAGAACTTCAACATAATGTGGAGGGAGGCCCTGAGATCCTTCAGGAGTCATGTACACATTCGAGTCTATGAAGGAGCCAAAGTAACATTCCAGCTTTTTCTGGATCCTCCAGAACTCATCCTTAAATCTCTGTGGTTGGTGAAACTGAATCGTTGCCCTCTTCTGATCAAATTCTTTTCTCAGCTGAAAAAAAAACCCTGTGCTTTCCATCCTTACATAAACCTTCGTCTTCCCACGGATGCACCAGCAGACATTCAAGCTTCTTTCATAGGATAGCCCTTGGTTGCAGAAACTCTTTAGATCTGAGAGGCTGAACAGAGACTGGTAATATGGGGCCAGTGAAGGATCATCCCTCTGAATGAGAAGGGGCTTTTGTTCCCAGAATTCCTTGAAAAAAAAAACTCTCCACTTTGATGAGTGAGATTAAACTTTCAAGGAAACTACTGGGGCTGTCAAAGTTTAATGCAGAAATCGTATCAGGCAGCTCCTCCTTCACCTGCTTGTGAGGAACAGAATCTTCTTCGTTCTCATCCCCTGTGGGCTTCACTTTCTCTGGCATTGTTCACAAGTAGGGAGGAAATGCTGTTTCATGTTGTCTGAAAGTTGACTTGGCTACAGCATGGAGGGGTGGGACAGCGTTATACCTGGTTTTGCTTATTTGTAGTTGTTTAAAATGGGAGTAACACTTAATTGTCTGTCACTGAGTTAGAAAAAGAAAAGAAAAAAAGAAAGAAATCTCTGCCTTCCTGATGATTAAGAGCACTGGTCCCACCCTTTCCCATGGACACAGTTCATGCTGTCAGGCCCAGGGAAGTTTTGATTAATGATGATTTAATGGTTCTAACAATTACTAGCCAACTAGCTTTTCCAGCTGAGATGTGAACTGGAGATCAAGCACCATCCCTTACCTAGTTTGGAGAGGTCAGACTCCGTGGAGGTTCTGATGGATAACTTCTCCATGTGATGGAGGTTTGGGAACTCTCTAGGAAGAACTGAGAGCACATTCGGTTTGCCATCTAGTCTCACACACAGTTCTTTCAGGCCCAGGAACTTGTGCAAGTTATGGAAGAGCTGATCTGGAAGGCAGCACAGAGTTCCCATCACTCAAGAGCCCCAAGTGCAAGTTCTCAAGGTGCTTCAGCCATATTCATACTTCCAAGATGAAACTCCTCAGACATCCTAACGTCTGATTAGGAAGCACATGCATGAAGTTACTGCCAGCTGCAGCATCTGCTGATCATGGGCAGACTCTAGGGCAAGCCCTGTGCTGGTCTCTAGACTCACAAAAATAACTGACATCTCCATAACCAACAGTGTGGGAACATCTAGTTTTGCACATACAAAAGCATGCACAGCTAGACTCCTGCCTCCAACTCATAAAAGGCAAAAATTGGGTTAATGACACATGTACAAGATAAAACTATAAAACTCTTACAAGAAAAAGGTAATGTTTAGAATCATGGACTTTAAAATGTATCTTTAGATGTGTTATAAGAAGCAGTAGCAATATATATATATATATATATATATATATATATATATATGTGTGTGTGTGTGTATGTATATATATCANACCTCATCAAAATTAACAATCATTCATGTATCCACATAAAGAGGTAAAATGACAACATACAGAATGCGAGGAAAAGGCTTTCAAACAATGTGTCTGATAAAGGTTTTGATGGGTTTAATTTTTTTTCAAGCTGTTGATGGGCTTTGCACATGGTAGGCAAATGCTTTCCCAGTAAGATATCTCACCTATAGCTGAAGGGTTTAATGCCCACAATATGCAAAGAACTCCTACAGCAGAACAATTTTGTCTTGTTTGAGAAAGGGTCTCACTCGATTTCCCAGGTTGGTTGAGAACTCATTGTGTAGAGTTGGCCTCAGACTCATGGCAATCCTCCTACCTCAACCTCTGAAGTGTCAAGATTAAAAGTACAACCCATGATGCATCATCAAATCTTTCAAATTATGAAGAATAGACATTTCTAAAAAAAAAAGCCATTATGAGCAGTTGAGAATATGTTCAGTCTCATTCAGTCCCTGGGAGAATGCAAATTCCAGCCACAGGAGAGGACACTGACTGGCTGGAGTATGTTTATGATGAGCCAAAGAGGAGGGAGAATAAACCTAAAGGAGATGCGGAAAATGTTGAGACTTGCACATTGTTGGTGGGGAGGTGAATTGGAGTAGCCACCTTGAAACACACTTGGGAAGTTTCTTTAAGGTTAAATGTAGGGGGAGATACTGATGGTAAGGTCTGGCTCCTTAATTGGTTCTTGTTTTGGTCAATAAAGAAGGTGGGAGCCAATTGCTGGGGGAAGGAGAAAGGTGGGACTTCCAGGTCCCAGGAGGAAATGCAGACACAGGGAAAGAGATGAGGCACTTTTCGGCCAGGCTTTAGAATGAGAAGCATGCAACAACCATGTAAGATCTCGGGATAGCTAGAACTGGTGACCTCTGCCAGTGGTGGATGGCTGATAAGGTTAGGCCAGGAGATGCTATACCTATTAATTGTGTTATCAGGCAAGTTCAAAGATAATAACACTGTCTGAATGCTTTTTCTTCCACAAAGCAAAGGTGTGCAGAGATAAAGAGAAGCTGGGTGGTTGATGGTGGCTTGGTGAAGCTAACCTGGAAGGGGCTAGGAGGAGGCTTGCAGCTCCTGGGAGAGGCCATAGCTGGGTGTTGGTGGAGCTAAGGTAGGAGGAATGGGCAAGTCAGGTGTGGGACTGGTGACAGCCGATCTCAGAGCTAAGCCAGGAGCAAGGACCACAGTCCCAGGAAAGGCGATAGTGTGTTCTTAAAATTACATGCAAGAGTTAAACTCAAAGAAGATGTGGTAGCCCACAGATGATGTCATCCCAGTGACTGGGAGGAAGAGGAAGGAGGATTACCAAGAATGAACTCAAGGCTAGCCAGTATTACAAAGTTCCATGGTAGTCTAGACTATAGAATGAGACCCTGTCTCAAAACATTAGAATGGCCATAGGACCAAGCGAGTCTGTTACTCCTAGAACTATATCCAAACCAGCTGACAGCAGGGATCAAAATGACACTTGTAACACATATGATCATGACAGCATTCCTCATAATACCTGGAAGATGAGATGGGAACAATCAGTGCTCATAGTGGATAAAAGGACAAGCAAAATGTAAAAGTACAACCCACCACGCCTTATCAGCTCTCTCAGATTGATTCTAAAGAGTCAGAATAGACGTTTCTCCAAAAAAGTGACATATATTTACACAATGGAATATTATTGATTCTGGAAGTCCTGATCCTCTCACCTCTGCCTCCTGAGTGCTCAGACTGTGCACATGTATAACCACACAAACTTTATACAGTGCTGGGACTTGAATNCAGAGCTTCGTCTATTCTACCCACCAAAAAAAACATCTCTGGTACTGCTTTGTCTCTAGTTTACATGAGATAAACATCATTTTTAGATCTGTGGGATGATTTTTATTATCAAAGTAAAAAATGTCTTTTATTTTCTCCAAGACTAGATGTTGGAGCATGTCTGTAATCTGGAACTCAGAAAGTGGGATCAGGAGGCTCAGGCAGTTCAGGTAATAGTCAAAGACAAAATGAATTCAAAGCCAGACTAAGCTACATGAGACCATCTCCTAAGAGTGGCATATGGCACAGGGATATGGCTTAGTGAGAAAAAGCTCTTGTCTCAAGCCTACCAACCTCATTTTAATCCAAAAGATCCATGGTGGAAGGGAAGAATGGTGTTCCTGAGGTTGCCCACCCCATACCTATGCTGTGGCATGGTCATATGCCCATACACACATCTGCAAACACACATACAAATGTAAATCCTATACCCCCCAAGGTCACCAAAAGCACATCTTGCTTTTGTCTTGTTTGTTTTAAATTTTTTGCAAACTGATGTTAAAGGTCAGTCTGCAGCGGATTGCCACTGGCATCTGGTTACTTCCAGTTCTTTTGCCATGGTTAAATGGTGGGACCCATTAACTAATACATGGAACGGTCCAGACCTTGTTTTAATCTGGGGAAGAGGTTCTGTCTGTGTTTTTCCACAAAAAGAAGATGGAGCACGATGGCTGCCTGAAAGACTGGTTCGTCAAATGGACACAAATCCTGAATCTTCTAGTAAGTATGATTCTAACTTCTTTGATGGCTAAAAATCCTTTTTAGCCAAAAAAGTTAATTTGGAGCACAGCCTCCAATCTCAGATAATTTTTGTCTTTTCTGCTAATTCTCAAAGTCACCTCCCCCACACAGAGGTCAGAGTCTGAGCTGGATCGTTGCTAATTTGCAACTGAATAAAGTACCTAGACTTCCCCAAAGAAGCTTTTGTCCTGTTGCTTTTCAACTATCTCGACTTTATTTTTCAAGCAGGTGAGTCTCTCCTTACAGCCTGATTTCAGCAAATGTGCAGCCTCACCTCCAGCAAGTGCAGGTGGCAGAAATTCATCAATATGAAGAAGCATATTAAGTATATATTGTGGCTTTGGTCTGATTTGGGAATAAGGTGTGCTATGAGGACTGGTCAGCCAATGACAGGCAACCAGATTTCGGAGCTATATCAATCTAAGACAGAGGTACATACCAAGAGGCTGTGGTTTGTTAATAATACACCACAGAGCCATGTTTGTGTAAAATAAACACAAACAAGCTGCATGTATGCTCCTTGACAGATAAGAATGGCTTGGGAAAATCTGAGTCACCAAGCCGCCAGCCACCATAACTCCTAGGCAGGACTATGGAGCATAAATAAATTTTACGTCTCAGTCCAGCTATTTTTATTATATAATCAGGGGGGAAATTGTAGCCTCCCTCAGCATTGAAGCAGGCTGATTCAGAATTTGCTGCACTGAATATGAGATCACCTGTGGTGTAGCCTTCCAACTTAGATGGCTATATTGTTATGTCAACTACTGCTGCTCCTCTCCAAGACTCTGCTACCTGCTGAGAGACCCTTGAGCAGCCTACAGGCTGGCTCCAGGCACCAAGAATGGATTGGCAGGGGATGGGCCTCTCCCCCTTTATAAGCACATTCTCTTAGTAAACTCTCTGGCTTTGATCAGAGAAAACTCGTCTTGGTCTCATTATTTTCTCTCAAAGTCTAGTCTCTCTCTCTCTTTCAGCCCCAGCCTGCCTTCCAGAAATACCCGGTTCATGTAGGGCACAGGCCAGCTTACTACTACTACATAAAACACACTCAAACAAAAAAATTAAAACACAAAACTGTAGACAAGAAAAGCATTCCTTAGCATGCAACAGCTAGCCTAGTTATAATTATGAAAATTTTAAAAACCAAGCATTTACATTGCTATCAAAACACATAAATGACTATAAAGAAAATTTAATGAAAGTCAGAGAGACTGTACTAAAAGTCATCACATACTACTTACGGAACGACAAAACTAATAGATATTTGTTTTCGTTGGTTTCTGTCACCTTGAAACAAGCCAGAGTTATCAGGGAAGAGGATCCTAAATTTAGGATGCCTATAGGGAAGTCTGCATTTTTTTTTGACTAGTGGTTAATGAGGGAGGGGCCAACTCAGTGGGAAAGATGGTGCCAACCCTGGGCAGGAGGTTGGGAGTTGAATAAGAAGGCAGTTATTCCTAGGAAATAAGTAGCCATGGGAAAAGAAGCTACACTTCTCTCTGCTCTGGTCTACAGTTCTGCCATGAAATTGTTCAATGATAGACTGTGTGACATGGGAGTTGGAAAGTATGATAAACACATTTATCCCCAAGTTGCTGGTCAGAATGTTTTATTACAGCAACAGAAACATAAGTAAGACTATATTGTTCTCTCTTTTTAATTCTTCTTCTAGAGAAGCTAAACCCCCTCTTCCTTCTGACAACCAGAGTGGGAATAATTCTCCAGCATCATCTTACTCACAGTCCACCATTTACTAATAACAATTCAAGTGCCCTTAAAAGCTGTTCAAGCAATGGAGTTAGTATTAAGCAAACTTTTTGTGAATCATATGAAAATCAGTCTATGATTCAGGGCCTTATATTGATTTATACACTGCCCCAAACAGTGTAAGTGTTTAGATCTCGTCTATTGAGGTACATTTATGAAGAGATAAAACTGAGATGTTTCACTCATCTAAGCCATAAATGAGACGCAGTGTCAAGCAGAGTGGCTATGGGAATACACTTGGGGATACCTGGTAACTGGTTTGTCTCTGAGACCTCGAGAGACTGCAGGGCAGGCAGGGTGAGAAGCAGCTCCTGATCTTCTCTGCTGAGCTCCAGCCTGGACATGGAACACTTGGTGACAGAGGCCTTACTCAGCTCCAGAGCTGGGCAGATGCTTTCAAGGAAGCCACTGCTGTTGAATAAACGGAACTCAATACTCTGTGAAGCTGAGAAGACTTCCATGAGGACCTGGAGCAGTGCTTGATCTGCTGGACCTGTGTTGGTCACTTGAACTTCCAGCTTGGGGATCTTGTATGGCTTGGGGGACAGTTTCCAGTAGCCAGTACTAATATTTAGTGGGATCTGGTGTTTCATATCCTCATACTTCTTTATTATGTGTTTCTTTTCAGATAAATTTTTCTGGACTTCATTTATAGGTTGAAAGGCAATGGCATAGTCCTGATCTATAGTTGGTGGCTGTACTTTTTCAAAAGATTTTTCTATGAGTGAAAAATCGATTCTCTGTACCCAGTTATTTCCATTTAATGAGATCTTAATACTCTTCAATAACAACAAGGTTTCTGGATGGTCCCAAAAGTACTGTAAACTCAAAACTTTCAAATCCAGTGTTCTCCCTCGAAGGAACTGCAAAATAACTGGAGAACATGCAGCAACTGTGTTGCTTTCATGAGCAAAGTTTAGACAAATGCGCAATAAGTTTTCTGAAATGAACAAAGAAAAAGATTCAGGAGACAGCTGCCACAATCCTCTAAGACACTCAATCCACAGCAAAGCTTCTGGATGGAGCTTCATGTAATCCTCATTTTCAGACATGTTCTCCAGTGACTCGTTCTCATCCACCAACTGAAGCAAATGAGATACAACTGTTGGTGCTGCCTTTGATGAAGGGTGGCTGGAGACATATTTCAAAAAAGTGTGGTAGATGCTCATAGCCTTTAGAGGTGAGTTAATTTGTCTCAAATAATAAAGTCCCAGATCTTGGTCTTCCTGCCTATCTGAACTCAGGAGTTCAGTCAACCTCACTGCAGCAAGAAACTCCTGGAACAGAGGACCTAAAAACCGGTAGACTGGCCTCAGTCTCTGGGCGGTGAATTTGCTCATCAAGCAGGTGGTGAGCTCTTCATCTTCATCAACTCCTGCCTCTGCCAGGTTATCACTATTGAACTCAAAGCACGATGAGAAAAGCCCTGTCAAGGCCAGCTGCCCACATGAGGACACGGTGGCCTGGAGAGGCTTAGCTGCACCTTTGTGCTTTAAGGACAAGTATTGCATATAGGCCTTGAAAAGTGCCACATCCTGAAAGGGCTGGTCAGATGGATTTTTAAACCAGTCAGTACATACTGCTGCCACGAAGAGGGGTGTCTTGTGAATTCCCTGCAACTCTTCATGAAATCCAAAGTAATTTATAAATTTTCGTACACGCATTATGTCATGTGAAAAAAGCTTCCGTAACACAGAGACAGTATTATAGAAGGGAAACTCTTTGATCTCTAGACTCGTATCTAGGTATGGGCGGATGCCCCTGACCTTGTTTGTATGCACAGCGATCAATAAGCAGGTCCGTGACAAGTAGTTTTTTGTAATCAGTGTGTGTAGGGCTTGGGGGAGTGAGGCCAGCCCACTGTAGTCATCCAACAGGAACAGCACCTGGTGTTGTAACTGCTGGATGATGCTGCTCAGACACACTTCACTAATGCAGCCTCCTGCCCCTAGGAGTTGGGCACAGATGATGTTGGCCAGTCCCTGGTCTGGTGTGATGGAACTAAGGGAGAGGTAGAAGACCAGCTGGAACCTGTTCAACAGGGGGCAGCATCCTGATGCCCAGAGAAAAGCTATCCTCTTCAGGAAGGTTGTCTTTCCACTGCCAGCTTCCCCCTCCACACACATGACAGAGTTGAGATTGGAGAAGACCTCAGGGATCGTCAGGGACCCTTGCACTGGCTGGCTGATGTGCTTTGAAATGATGGACACATCGCAGCTGAGCAAATGGTCAGTGCCGAGGCTGGAGTACACTTCTGGCAAGTTCATGTGGCGGAAAGTAGCTTTGGTGTAGGTGTCTCTCAGCTGCTCACTCAGACTCCTGGCCTCTTGAAGCCACTGGGCTTCACTCTGACCCAAGTCTGTGGAGGGAAGATAGGTCCCACTGGATGCACATCCACGCCCTTGGGCTTCACTGTGGTCCTGGTCTCTACAGAGAACAGACACAAAGCTGGATGCAGGTTCAAGTTCCTGGGCTTCACTTGGAGAAACATCTGTAGGGGATAGAATGGAGACCCAGTTTGAAATGCATTCAAACCTCCTAGGATTTGTTACACTGTCCTACCTCTCAACTATGGCTGGCCTTTCCTACAGTGTCCATGACCTACAATTTGAGGTCCTCCCAGACCTTTTCATAGCATCAGAATCCTGTTCAAGCCTCCCACTTGACCTGGGGGATTAGGCAGGATTCTGAAGAATACTCTGTCACCCTAGTTCCCTTCTGAGCTCTCAGGAGACCAGCTTGCTGCATGGTGCCTTTAATGCTGGCTGGTCTGGGTCTGACACAAGGACTCTGTTATTAGTCCTGCATTCACTCTCAGGAAGCCACAGGAATGCAACTCTCTCATCCACACTTCCCTTCACCTCAGTGCTTTCCTCTCTAGCAGCTCCCTGGACAATTATAAATACACTTTCCTTTCAAATCCTATGGATCAATACCCAGAATCCCATGCTGCTTTTCAGTGCTTACCCACCACTGTAGAATGAACTGCTGCTGCATCACCATGGTTGCTTTCACTTGTGGTTTCCTTTAAAAGAGAAATCCTTTATTACATCAAAACTGGGTCTTAAATCAAGATAGGGCACTATATTATCACTGATGTCCACCATCCTCTCAAAACAGACTACACTCAATGCTGAGTGAAGGAAGAGTGCTCCACACATTGAAGTGTTAACCTCACACATCTGCACAAGTGTATGCCTAGGTAGTACATGCACAGTATATGCATCCTCGCTATGGGGAGCACTGTGGGAGTACTCAAATTGTACCATGTACAACAAGAATGGTCCTCAAGAGCATTAAGCACAGCCTCTGTCCTTAGTCATTAGTTAAGTCTCCTTACATGTTTAAGTCAGACACTGGGATGGATGCAGAAGGATTATTGCACACACACATTTTGAGTAAGAGAGTTTCATGTAGTGTAGGCTGGTCTGGAATTCCTGTGTATCGAAGGATAACACTTCGTCCTCCTTTCTCCACTTCCCAAGTGAAAGGAGCCTCCACACACCTCTGGCTTCAAAAATCATGCTTTTTTCTATTCTAGGACTCTAAAAGTCTTACCACACATAGTTTTGTTCAGAGTTGAAGACCTCTTTGTGTCTATTAGGGGAATGTCTAGTAGCTGAGCTTCAATCCCTGCACTTACAATGTCAACTGCACATCTGACAAAAGGCAATCTATAAACAACTCAGGAAACTCGACATCAACAAACCAAATCAACCATTTAAAAACATTTAAAATTAGAGATTCTCAACAGAGAAATCGCTAAAGGCCTAGAAGCACTCAAAGGAATGTTTAGCATCCTTAGACTTCAGGGAAATGCAAATCAAAATGACTCTGAGATTCCATTTTACCCTCCTGAGAATGGCTAAGATCAAAAACTCATTCAACACTTTATACTGTTGAGGATGTGGAGCAAGGGGCAACACTTCTCCATTGATGATGTGAATGCAAACTTGTACAGTCACTTGGGAAACCAATTTGGTGGTTTCTCAGAAAATTGAAAATAGATCTACCTCAAGATCCAGCTATACCACTCCTAGGCATATAGCCAAAGTATGTTCCATCCTACGATTAGGACACTTGCTCAACCATGTGCATAGCTGCTTTACTTGTAAGAGCCAGAAACTGGAAACAACCTAGATGACACTCCATGGAAGAATGGATTAAAAAATATGTGGTACATTTACACGATGGATTATTAGTCAGCTATTAAAAATAATAACATCATGAAATTTGCAGGCAAACTGATGGAACTAAAAAATATATCATCCCGAGTGAGGTTACCCAAAGACCCAAAAAGAAAAAACATAGTTTCTACTCACTTATAACGCTATATTACCCATTAAGTAAGGAATAACCATGCTACAATCCATAGGCCCAAAGAAGCTAAATAGCAAGGAGGGCTCAAGTGGGGTTGTGTGAATCTCACTGAGAAGGGGAAATAAAATAGAGATCATGAGTGGATGGGGGAGGGGACTAAGTGATTATGGGAGGGAGATGGGAGCAGAAGGGATCAGGTGGGGGAGGACAAAGGAAGAAAGTACTGGAAGAGACAACTTCAATGGAGGTGACATCTCTGGGATGAGCTAGAAACCTATGGCAAAGGAAACTCCCAGGAATCTACGAAAATGATTCCTAGCAATGGGAGATATGGAGCCTGAACGGGTCTTCTCCTATAATGAGGCAGGACTTCCAATAGAGAGACTAGGACACCAACCAAGCTGCAAAACTTCAAACTACAATTTGTCCTGCCTACACAATGTGCAGAGGTAAAGATGGAGCAGAAATTCAGGGAGTGGCCAACCAATGACTAGTCCATCTGAGACCCATGCCATGAGAGAAAGCCCATCATGACATTGTTAACAATGTTAGGCTAGGCTTGCAGAAAGGAGCCTAGCATAACTGTTGTCATCAGAGAGGTTTCATCCAGCAACTGGTGGAAACAATTGCAGAGACCCACAGCCGAACATTAGGGAGAGCTTGGGGAGTCCTATGGAAGATGGAAAGGAAGGATTGAAGGAGCCCGAGGAGTTGAGGATATCGAAGAAAACCTATGAATTCACTAACCTGGGCTCATAGGGGCTCACAGAGACTGAACTGCCAACCAGAGAGCATGAGTGGGTCCTCTGCACATATGGAACAGATGTGTAGCTTGGTCTTCATGTAGGACAACTAACAGCAGGAGCAGGCACTGCCTCTAACTCGATTGCCTGATTGTGGGACCCATTCCCTAGTCTAGCCTCAAGAGGAGAAGATGTGCCAAGTCCTACTGCAACTTGATGTGCCAAGGCTGGTTGATATTCATGGGAGGCCTACCTTTTTCTGATGAGAAGGAAAAGAGGAGTAGATTGGGGGCAGAGGAGGGGGGCAAGATGGACTAGGAGAAGAAGAGAGAGGGGAAACTTCTGCCACTTCAGGCTCCATTAATTAATTAATGGAACTGAAAATTCAAAATACAAGAGATTTATCAGGTCAACCAGGATTGCTAAGTTGTTTTGTTTTTCTTTATTTTTCCTCCATTTTCGTTTGTGTTTTAAAAAAGATTTATTTATTTATTTATTTATTTATTTATGTATTTATTGTGTACAGAGTTCTGCCTGCATATATGCCTGTACACCAGAAGAGGATGCCAGATCTCTTACAGATGGTTATGAGCCACTATGTGGTTGCTGGGATTTGAACTCAGGACCTCTCATCCTTTGGTTGCTGAGATTTGAACAGTCAGGGCTCTCATCCTTTGAGCCATCTCTCCAGCCCTTGTTTGTGTTTGTTGCTGTTGTTATTGTTGTTCTGTTGTTTGAAGTGCTGTCTTATACTATGGTCCAGGCTAATATTGAACTAAGTATTCTCCTGCCTTAGCTTCTAGACTGTTGTTTTTCAGGTATGAGTCACCATGCCATTCTCTGTTCTGTTGCATGAGAACCAGCATACCTATTGTTGTCATACTATGAGGTGATAGTGAACTGATAGATTGTATGTCACAGAAACATGTAGGACTTAGACTGCTATCTGAGTTCACAATCTTGCTGCCCATTTGCTTTCCTTAAAGACATAAGCCTGCAGGTCAGGGATGTTGCTCTGTCATAGATTCATTGCATAGCACGCACAAGACCTTGGGTTTGATTTCCTTGATTGCAGTAAAGAACAAGAATCAAATGGGAAAGGTGGCACACATTCATAATCCCAGCATTTGGAATGTTTAAAAAGAAGGATTACAGATTCTCAGACAGTCTGGAATTTGAAAATAGCAAGTTCAAAGTCAGCCTGAGCTGTACAGTGAGAACCTGTCCCAAACAAAATTTCAACCAAACAAAATGAAACCTGCCTTGCACATCTCAAAAGAAGTAAGAAGTCAAGCCCACTGCCCTCCAGAGATTGAAGATGGGGTCCAGGTAGCTTGGATGATTATCAGAAATAAGGCTGAAAGAATTTCACCAAGTAGACTTCTTACAGGAGAAGGGGTGGACTGTGTGTTTCATGGAGCTAGATATTGGGTCACCCTCATTCACTGAGAAGTTCCTGTCTACACTTATCACTGGAGAGTGCTTTTTAGATACTTGTACAATTTCCTTAAGTCTGATACATTTACAAATGGCAAGGGCTGTTCACAAAAGTGTTCCACCACACAATCGCGTTGCTGAGTCAGAAGAGGGCAGTGTTCATTACCATGGCTTCTGGAAGTGCACAGTGGCTCTGAAGGGCTGGAATCACTTCTGCAGAGGACTTCAGGGTTTGGAGAAACACACAGCTATGCAGAGGAGAGAAAAGTCATAAAATGGTTCAGTGCAGTTAAGTGTTTTCATTAGCTTTGTAGAAACATGAAGATTCAGGGCCAAGAATGAAGTAGAAAGCTAACATTTTCAGTGACCCTGTCAGTGTTGCACTGTATAAACATTCAGTCTCTGGCTTTCAATAACATAATAAATGTGGTTTGTAAAGTAATGGTAAGGATATTCGGGGAATGTGTTGGGATGAGTACAGAGTTATTTTCTGTCCATGATCCAAGATGAGAAAACTCTATCCATTCTTGAAAAAAGAAAGAAAACAGGGTAAAAATTGTCTAAACAAAGTGTGCAACTTAGAATTTAATTAGGAATAATATACTATCATGTGTTCAGACTGTCAAAAACAAACAAACACACAAGATTCAAGTGTGCCAACTACATAAAACCTATGTTAAATGTAAAAACACAGGTATCATCAATTAAATTAAATTTTAAATTATAATATTCAGGGCTTAGAGATGACACTCTGGACAAATACTTGCTGGATGAACATGAAGAACTGAGTTTAAATCTTCAGCACTTATGTAAAAAGCTAGACAGTGGGTGCGGTGACTTTAATCTTAGTTCTGGCAAGGGAGGGACAAGAAGATCTCAGGGGCTTACTAGAGAGCCAGTTAAGTCTAACAGGTAAGTTCGAGGGTTAGTGAGACACCTTGTTAGACAGAACTACAGATCTATTGCTCAACATACAATACACTTTGCTTTCAGGATTGAGAGAAATCAAGTCGAAGAGGCTCTGCAGTCTGTGAGGAAGAAAGGCTATCAGCAGTATTACCCACGGGCAAAACAGGCAGGATTTGTCCAGTGCTGAGTAGTGGCATGAAGGTTTGGGGGTAACCAACTGCTTTTGAACTGGATCGGAGGCCTGCTTCACAGGAGAGAATTCATACTGGTACTCTCAACCTGGTCAAGCTGGATATCATGGTCCACATCTGTAAATCTCAGCACTTGGGTGGCAAAGGCAAGCAGATCTCTGTGAGTCAAAGGTTAGACTGCTCTACATAGCAAGTTCAGACAAGCTACCGCTACATACCAAGACCCTATCTCAAAAAAGACAATACCCCACTCTCATCAATGGATAGATCTTGGAAACAGAAACTAAACAGGGACACAGTGAAACTAACAGAAGTTATGAAACAAATGGATTTAACAGATATCTAGAGAACATTTCACCCTAAAACAAAAGGATACACCTTCTTTTCAGCACCTCATGGTACCTTCGACAAAATCAACCATATAATTGGCCACAAAGCAATCCTCAACAGATAAAAGAAGATAGAAATAATACCATGCATCCTATCAGATCACCATGGCCCAAGGTTGGTCTTCAATAACAGCAAAAACTACAGAAAGCCCACATACACATGGAAACTGAATAACTCTTTACTCGGGGATAACTTGGTCAAGGAAGAAATAAAGAGAGAAATTAAAGACTTCATGGAATTTAATGAAAATGTTGACACATCATACCCAAACCTATGTGACACAATGAAAGCAGTGCTAAGAGGAAAGTTCATAGTACTAAGTGCCCTGGTAAAGAAACTGGAGACATCTTACACAAACAATTTAACAGCACACCTGAGAGCTCTAAAACAAAAAGAAGCAAACTCACCCAAGAGGAGTACAAGGCAGGAAATACTCAAACTCAGGGCCGAAATCAACCAAATAGAAACAAAGAAAACAATACAAAGAATCAGCAAAACCAAAAGCTGGTTTTTTGAAAGAATCAACAAGATAGATAAACCCCTAGCTAAATTAACTAAAGGGCCAAGAGGCAGGATCCAAACTAATAAAATCAGAAATGAAAAGGGAGACATTACAACAGAAATGGAGGAAATTCAAAAAATCATCAGCTCTTACTATAAAAGCCTATACTAAAGAAAACTGGAGGGAGTGGGGGTGGGTGGGTATGGGGGACTTTTGGTATAGCATTGGAAATGTAAATGAGCTAAATACCTAATAAAAAATGGAAAGAAAAAAAAAGAAAACTGGAAAATCTAGATGAAATGGATGGTTTTCTAGACAGATGCCACATACCAAAGTTAAATCAAGAGCAGGTAAACTATCTAAACAGGCCCATATCACACAAGAAAATAGAAGTCATTAAAAAACCTCCCAACCAAAAAAGCCCAGGGCCAGATGGATTTAGTACAGAATTCTACAGACCTTCGAAGAAGACCTGATACCAATTTTCCCCAAACTATTCCATAAAATAGAAACAGAAGGAACATTACCTAACTTGTTATATGAAGCCACAATAAAGACCACATAAGGACCCAACCAAAAAAGAGAACTTCAGACCAATCTCGCTTATGACTATCGATGCAAAAATACTCAATAAAATTCTTGCACACCAAATCCAAGAACACATCAAAACCACCATTCACCACAATCAAGTAGGTTTCATCCCAGGGATGCAAGGTTGGTTTAATATAAGACAATCCATTAACATAACCCAGCATATAAACAAACTCAAAGAAAAAAATCACATGATCTTTTCATCTTAGATGCAGAAAAAGCATTTGACAAAATAAGCACCCCTTCATGTTAAAAGTCTTGGAGAGATCAGGAATTCAAGGCCCAAACCTAGACATAATAAAAGCAATTTACTGCAAACCAACAGCCAATATCAAATTAAATAGAGACATACTTGAAGCAATCCTATTGAAATTGGGGACAAGACAAGGATGCTCACTCTCCCCATATCTATTCAATATAGTACTCGAAATGTTAGCTAGAACAACAAGACAACAAAAAGAGATCAAGGGGATACAAATTTGTAAAGAAGAAATAAAGGTATCACTATTTGCAGATGATATGATAGTATACATAAGCAACCCCAAAAATTCTACCAGAGAACTTCTCCAGCTGATAAACAATTGCAGCAAAGTGACCTGATATAAAATCAACTCAAATAAATCAGTAGCCTTTCTTTATACAAACAATAAACAGGCTGAGAAAGAAATTACAGAAACAATTCCCTTCACAGTAGCCTCAAAGAGTATAACATATCATGGGGTAACTCTAACCAAACAAATGAAAGACCTGTATGACAATAACTTCAAGTCTCTCAAGAGAGAAATCGAAGAAGATCTCAGGAAATGGAGAGATCACTCATGCTCATGAATTGGCAGAATTAACATAGTAAAAATGGCAAAAACCCAGAATAGTGGAAACAATTCTCTCTCTCTYTCTYTCTTTTCTTTCTCTCTCTCTTCCYTCCYTCCYTCCYYTCTCTCTCTCTCTCTCTCTCTCTCTCTCTCTCTCTCTCTCTCTCTCTCTCTCTTTCTTTCTTTCTTTCCTTTCTCTCTCTTTCTTTCTTTTTCTTTCTTCCTTCCTCTCTCTTTCTCTCTCTCCTTCTTTCTCTTTCTCTTCTCTTTCTTTCTTTCTTTCTTTCTTTCTTTCTTTCTTTCTTTCTTTCTTTCTTTCTTTCTTTCTTGTGAAAACAATTCTTAAAAATAAAAGAATGGCTGGGGGAAATCACCATCCTTGACCTCAAGCTTTACTACAGAGCAATAGTGATAAAAACAGCATGGTATTGGTACAGAGACAGACATGTTGATCAATGGAATAGAATTGAAGACCCAGAAATAAAACCATACACTTACTGTCACTTGATCTTTGACAAAAATATACAATGGAAAAAAAGAAAGTGAGTACTACTCAGCTATTAAAAAGAATGAATTTATGAAATTCCTAGCCAAATGGATGGACCTGGAGGGCATCATCCTGAGTGAGGTAACACAATCACAAAGGAACCCACACAATATGTACTCACTGATAAGTGGATATTAGCCCAGAAACTTAGGATACCCAAGATATAAGATACAATTTGCTAAACGCATGAAACTCAAGAAGAATGAAGACCAAAGTGTGGACACTGTGCCCCTTCTTAGAATTGGGAACAAAACACCCATGGAAGGAGTTACAGAGACAAAGTTTGGAGCTGTGACGAAAGGATGGACCATCTAGAGACTGCCATATCCGGGATCCATCCCATAATCAGCTTCCAAACGCTGACACCATTGCATACACTAGCAAGATTTTGTTGAAAGGACCCAGATATAGCTCTCTCTTGTGAGACTATGCCGGGGCCTAGCAAACACAGAAGTGGATGCTCAGAGTCAGCTAATAGATGGATCACAGGGCTCCCAATGGAGGAGCTAGAGAAAGTACGCAAGGAGCTAAAGGGATTGGCAACCCTATAGGTGGAACAACATTATGAACTAACCAGTACCCCGGAGCTCTTGACTCTAGCTGCGTATGTATCGAAAGATGGCCTAGTTGGCCATCACTGGAAAGAGAGGCCCATTGGACACACAAACTTTATATGCCCCAGTACAGGGGAACGCCAGGGTCAAAAAAATGGGAATGGGTGGGTAGGGAAGTGGGGGGAGGGTATGGGGGACTTTTGGGATAGCATTGGAAATGTAATTGAGGAAAATACGTAATAAAAAAATAAAGTTGGAGTGAATGATTAAAAAAAAAAAGAAAGCATCTTCAATAAATAGTGCTGGTCTAACTGGCTCTCTGTATGTAGAAGAAAGAAAATAGACCCATATTTGTCACCTTGCACAAAGTCCAAGTGGATCAAGGACCTCAACATAAAACCTGATACACTCAATCTAATAGAAGAGAAAGTGGGAAAGAGCCTTGAACTCATTAGCACAGGAAGAAATTTCCTAAGCAGAACTCTAATGGCTCATGCTCTAAGATCAAGAATTGATAAATGAGACCTCATGAAACTGGAAAGCTTCTGTAAGGCAAAGGACATAGTCAATAGGACGAATCGGCAACCTACAGATTTGGAAAAAAAAAAAACTTCACTAACCCCATATCCAGTAGAGAGCAAATATCCAAAATATATAAAGAACTCAAGAAGTTAATAACCAAAAACTAAACAACCCAATCAAAAAATGGGTTATAGAACTAAACTGAGAACTCACAACCGAGGAATATCTAATGGCTGTGAAGTACCTAAAGAAATGTTCAAAGTCCTTAATGATCAGAGTAATGCAAATCAATGACCCTGAGATTCCACCTCACACCAATCAAAATGGCTAAGATCGAAACCTCAGTTGATAACACATGTTGGAGAGGATGTGGAGAAAGAGGAACACTCCTCTATTGCTGGTGGGATTGCAAACTGGTACAACCACTCTTTAAATCAATCTGGAGGTTCCTCAGAAAATTGGAAATAGATCTACCTGAAGACCCAGCTATAACACTCTTGGGTATATACCCAAAAGATGTTGCACCATCCCACAGGGGCACATGTTCCACCATGTTTATAGTGGCATTATTTGTGATAACCAGAAGCTGGAAACAACCCAGATGTCCCACAACAGAAGAACAGTTCATTTACACATTGGAATACTACTCAAATATTAAGAACGAGGACAGCCTAAGTTTTTCAGGCAAATGGATGGAGCTAGAAAATATCATCCTAAGTGAGGTAACCCAGACCCAAAAGGACATACGTGGTATGTACTCACTAATAAGTCGATATTAGCAAAAAAAAAAAAATACAGAATACCCAAGATACAGTGCACTGAGCTCAAAAAGCTCAACAAGCTAAAGTGCACAAGTGAGGATGCCTCAGTCTCACTTGAGAGAGAGAAGAAAGCAATCACAAGTGAGGAGGGAGGGAGGGAGGGAGGGAGGGACCTGGGAAGGAAAGTGGATAGGGTGGGAGGGAGAGCAGGGAGAGGGGAACCTAATCTGGTATTGGGTGAGGGAAAAGGACTGAAGCCCTGAGGGCCAACAGAAAGAATGTAAAAAGGCAACTCAGGAAATAGGAGGTTGGGGGGACCCCTCAGAGTACACCAGAGACCTGAGAGGTAAGAGACTCCCAGGACTCAAAGGGAGGGACCTTAGATGAAATGCCCGACAGTAGGGAGGGGGAATTTATAGAGCCCATCTCCAGCAGGAAGACAGGACATCAAGTGAGGGATGGGATTGCCATCCCACAGTCACACCTCTAACCCATAATTGTTTCGACATGTCTGAAAGAATTACAGGGATGGAAATGGAGAGGAGCCTGAGGAAAAGAAGGTCCAGTGATAGGCCCAAACTGGCATCCAGCTCAAGGGGAGGTCCCAAGGCCTGACACTATTACAAAGTCTCTGGAGCACCCACAAAAAGGGGCCTATCATGACTGGCCTCCAAAAGACCCAGCAAGCAGCTGAAAGAGTCAGATGCACATATTTGCACCCAACCAATGGTCAAAAGCAGCTGACCCCTGTTGTTGAATTAGGGAAGGCTGAAAGAAGCTGAGGAGAAGGGCGAGCCTGTAGGAGGACCAGCAGTCTTAATTAATCTGGACCCCTGAGATCTTTCAAACACTGGACCACCAAATAGACAGCATACACCAGCTGATAAGAGGCCCCCCAACACACATACAGTAGAGGAGTTCTTGGTCTATGTTCATTCAGAGATGATGCACCTAACCCTCAAGGGACTGGAGACCCCAGGGAGTTTAGAGGTCAGGTAGGGTGAGGGGGTTGGGGCATCCACATGGAGGACGGGTGGGGTGTGGAGGAGGTGTGGGATGTGGAGCAGTTGGACGGTGGATGGGGGATGGTGAATGGAATATGGAGTGTAAAAAATGAATTAAAAAATAAAATAAATAAGACTACAAGCACAGTCAGCCTAAAAGCAGGCCCTCATATAATAAATCTGTTTACTCTGGAGGAGACACTCTTTAGATTCTTAATTTTAACTTACAGGGTTTATAATAAAAATAAATTCTGTTCTGTTTATATTTTCTAATCGTGACTGAACTTGTAACCCTAGACATGTATTAAAATATCAAGCACACAATCTGTACTTGTGGGATAACCGTTAGTCTTTCTTTGCTCTGTGAAAATTGTATAATGAAGCAATCTGATTGCTAGTCAGCCAGAGCTGTGAGATTCCCAACCCCCTTGCCTGATTCACTCCCCTCTCTCCTTCTCTTACTCCTTATTTCCTCTGTGGGCCACCCTGATCATGGCAGGGGCAGCTCCCCACCTCTTGTCCACCCCCCCTCTCCCCCGGCAATCAGAAAAGGAGGGGCAAAGTGCTCTGACACGCCGCCTGTTGAACATTAAGACCATTGCACTCATGTGGTTACTGAGTAACCTTACCTGTGGTTACTGGAACCAGACCACACAAGACCAAGCCAACCTCTCCCCAGAACCAGGAGCATGATTGAGATCTGTCACTACCTGTGTCATCTTGAGAGAAAATCTGGGTGTGGTAGAGCATGCCTGGAATCCAGCACTTGGGAGCGGGAGGTAGTAGGATTAAGCAATTAAGGTCATCCTCCCTAAATCCTGAGTTTGAGGCCATTATCGGTTATCTGAGACCCTGTTTCAAAGACCTGTCACCCAACAAAAAGAGTAGGTAAGCCAGGTGTCATGGTAGCACATGCCTGTGCTTTAGTATCCATGAGACTGAGGCAGGAGCATGTGAATGGGAGAAAAACCAGGGCTGGGTAGCAAATCAAGATCAGCTACTTAGTAAAAAAATTTTTTTTGAAACAAGATTTCTCTGTGTAACCCTGGCTCTCCTGGAACTCACTTTGTAGACATAGTAAAATCTTGTCTCTGTATCTTTTTCTCTGTCTCTGTCTCTGTCTGTCTCTCTCTCCCACACACACATACACAGAGCAGAAATGGAACAAAACAAAATAAACAACAGAAGAAGAGCAGGCAAAGCTAAAGGTGTGTGTGTGTCTTTGTGTATGTCTGTGTATGTGTGTCCCTCTGTGTCTGTGTGTGTGCCTGTGTGTTTGTGTGTGTCTCTGTGTTTGTGTGTATGTGTGTTTGTGTGCATCTGTATGTTTGTGTGTATGTGTCTCTGTGTGTGGGTGTGTCTCTGTCTCTCTCTGTCTCTGTGTGTGTGCACGCAAGTGTGCGCCTGTATTTGTGTCTATATGTCTCTGTGTGTTTGTGTGTATGTCTGTGTGTGGGTGTTTCTCTCTCTCTCTCTCTCTCTCTCTCTCTCTCTCTCTCTCTCTCTCTCTCTCTCTCTGTATTTTATAAAAGAATAGTGAACTGAAAATCAGGACCATGTTTACCCCTGGATGAGTGCCAGGGACTCTGGTGGAGTCAGCTTGACAAAGCGAAAGCTGGGAAGCTGGTTCATGAAGCAAAGAGTTTCAAGGAAACTCCCTTCCCGGGGGCCTGGCATTTTCTCCCTAATCTATATAAACCATAAAATTAATTTTTCCATTCCCACATTAGTCTAGTGTATAGATCCACGTGCACTCTATATAGTATTACCTTATAGTAAATGCCTTTTAAGATTGTATTCTAACATAGCTAAAGCCTTTTTCCAGTGTTCTTAGATTCCAGATAGCAGCAAGGAGCTTAACCTATTCAGTAACTAATTAGCCCCATCATAAAACAATATAAACATCTGTCATTTACTCAGCTGTCTGTAGATAGAGACTAAAAGTCTCACTGAGATAGAAATCTTTTACTACAGGCTACATTCTATGTCAAGTATAAGTTGATATACTACCCTGATAAGGGGAAACTCTCCAGACAAGATAGTTTTACTAGACCTAAGAATTTAGAGCTCTGTGATAACACATTACTCTTAAGGCCTGTCAAGAGTTAACAACCCCCTGATGCTTTTAACCTTAAAGTGTGAAATTCTTGCCTGGCATTAGGCTGATCCTAGGCAGGGCTTGTTATCCCTAATGTAAACATTTAATTAGTCCCTGCAAATTCCTTTCTGCTGTAACTGGTGAATTTCAGTGTATCTTGTCTTTTTGTGATTTGTATCCTCTGATAATTCGTTGTTATATAAGTCTGAAGCTCAACCAGAACAATACATTCAGATTCAACACATCTTTTGTGTATCTGTCTGTCATTTTCATCCAAATTCTTTGCCCATCTGCCTAAGAAATCCCGTTCTTCACAGACCAGGGACCCAGAGAGTCTGTGGCAGATGAGGGACCTTCTAAGGCATTGACAGACATTTATTTGCTGACATCAGTGCTTAGCCAATAGGCCCTTTACTGACTGTTATTGTCTTTTAAACCAGATGTGTAAATACATTAGGTACTCAACAGCACTCTGGTTTGTAATTAAAACAAATCCCCACTGATAAATTCTAGACCAAGTTTTAAATACAACTAGATTGCCTCCCAACTTACCATCCCAGGGGTTAAGAGGAAGGTCCCTGAGTTCTCAACAATTTCCTACATACTACTTCCAAATAAAAAGAAAGGGGGGGCTGGAAAAGTGGCTCCTCGGAAGAAGACTTAGTGCTCCTGCAGAGGACTCAGGCTTGGTTCCCAACACCCTTATCAGACAGCTCACAACCTCCTGCAACTCTAGTCCTAGAGGATCTGAGGCCCTTTTCCTACCTCCGTGGACACAAGGCATGCAAGTAGTGCACAGATACACACGCAGAAAAAGCACCCATGCACATAAAATCTAATACTTAAGAAATTGTCAGGGCACTCTGGTGGAGTCAGCTTGTGAGGCAGAAATGCCAAAAAGCTGCTCATGAGAAATGAATTTCTAGAACTCTCCTCCTGGATGTCTGGCGAAAGTCAACTCTCCAGTTTGAGTCAGTTTGTCAGGCGAAAAGCCTGGAAGCTGTTTCACGAGGATAAGAGTTCCATGGAAATTTTCCTCCCAGAGTTATGGCATTTTTTTCCCTAACCCATAATATTCAAATTTCCACCACGTTAGTCTAGTGTATAGATTCACGTGCACTCTATCAAGCATTACCTTATAGTAAATGCCTTTTAAGATTGTATTCTAACATAGCTAAAGCCTTTTCCCAGTGTTCTTAGATTCCAGATAGCAGCAAGGAGTTTAACCTATTCAGTAACTAATTAAGCTCTACCATAAAACAATAAAGCACTTGCCATTAACTCAGCTGTCTGCAGAAAGAGACTAAAAGTCAAGTATAAGTTGATATACTACCCTGATAAGGGGGAACTTTCCAGACAGGATAAGTTTTACTAGACCTAAGAATTTAGAGCTCTGTGATAACACATTACTCTTAAGGCCTGTCAAGAGTTAACAACCCCCTGATGCTTTTAACCTTAAAGTGTGAAATTCTTGCCTGGCATTAGGCTGATCCTAGGCAGGGCTTGTTATCCCTAATGTAAACATTTAATTAGTCCCTGCAAATTCCTTTCTGCTGTAACTGGTGAATTTCAGTGTATCTTGTCTTTTGTGATTTGTATCCTCTGATAATTCATTGTAATATAAGTCTGAAGCTCAACCAAAACATTACATTCAGATTCAACATCTCTCTTGTGTGTGTCTGATTGTCATTTCATCCGACTCCTTTGTCCATCTGCTTAAGTAATCCCGTTCCTCGAAGACCAGGGACCCAGAGGGTCTGCGGCAAGAAATAATTTTTAAATAAGAAGACAACTTACTTAAGAAGTGACTAGTGCTGTAGCTGTATATCATCTTTTAACTCCAAGATTAGATGGAAATATATATATATACAATAAGTCTTGCTATGTAGTCCTGTGCTGGTCTGAAACAAGTGATTTTAGAAGGGAGAGGATTAAGGTGTTCAGAGGGTGATAAGAGAGGGTAATGGGAAGATGGTGGTGAACATGGTTGTTATACACTGTTTTATATATATCACAGTGTGTATATATATATATTGAAAATGTCACTATCATATATGATTGATATACACTAATGAAACAATTTTAAAAGAATATTTTAAGGATTTAGGATGTTATTACTATTCTATCTCAAGCTCAGATAATTATCTAGAACTATACATTTTAATGTTTAATAATTAGACTTAAATCAGTTTAGAGCAATTTTAGGTAAGCATTGGATGCACATAGAACGCTTTTGTGGAAACTGCAGAGACACAAAGACAATTGCAGATTTTCATGCCTTCCAAGGAATACCAGAGCAAAAAACTCTTATTCCTTAGTTAGAAGTGCTGGAATTTAAAATAGATCGATTTTAGAATAATTAATATTAAAGCATTTAATAAAAAAGAAAACTGATTTTCTTCCTTCAACTTCCTGAGAGCTAGGAATCATGTGTAGATCACTGTGCCTAGAAATACTCACATTTCAAACTACCTGTAGTGATATTTATCTTTGAAGATTCTAATTACTAAGTAAAAACAATGAATTTCATTCTGCACCTGAACATTTCTAGAGTTGTCTTGTGTGTGAAAGAGAAATGAAAATAACCTTGAAGAAGGGCAGAAAAGTGGGCAAGAGTAAATGAATAGTAAGGGATGGCCTAGTGTGCCCAAGCCAGTGCTTCTGTCCCCAGCACTAAGAAAAGAATACCACTTGGGAAGTTTCAGACAGCAGAAATAGAAAACACTAAAGGATTCCAGAAAGAGGAGAAGAGGAAGACTAATTTGTAATGAAAATGATCAGAAAGGCATGGGATTTCCAGATATAGTAGCATCCCTCAGTAATACCAGCACTTGGGTGGCTGAGGCAGGAGGGTCATGGGTTCAAGTCCTACCTAGGCTAGATAGCATTTCTATGATGATTTGGGACATAGAGAGACCCTGTCTTTAAAAGTCTGTATATTTACCCAATCAAAACCAAGATGTAACAATGAAGAGGAAAAAACTGAACAGGGAGGTTGTCATGGGAGGCAAGGGACATAAGGATGTGTCCTTCACAGAGGAAACAGAAGGATGGGTAGAGACCATCCACAGGTAAGACATGGACATTGAGGAAATAACAGTTGAAGCACATTCACAGTCAAGAGAAATCATTTTGCTTACTTGGGAAAAAACTTGGTGTGATCTTCTATTGGGTTGTCACCTTCTGCCCACTTCTCCATACATCCTCCACAGGAAAAACACTGGACAATGTCCCTTTTGCCTAGGAAAAGGAATGGGGTCAGTTCAACAGCACCTACAGCTGCCAACTCAGAAGAACATAACTCCAGATTATCCAGTATAATCCTACTTTCATCTCCAGTTGGATTCTGTGGCCAAGTCATGCAGGAGGGATAGGACTACCCTGATAAGGGGGAACTCTCCAGACAGGATAAGTTTTACTAGACCTAAGAATTTAGAGCTCTGTGATAACACACAGGACTCTTGGTCCTTCACTGAGGTGGTCAGCAATAGTCACCGATTGTCCCTGTACACCCTGTTCTTTGATAAACCCATCATCTTAAATGATTTGCCATCAGATTCCATGAGAGCATAAATTCTTTCTGTTCTGGACACTAATGACACACTGGACATTCACAGACAAGCAACTGAAAAGCAATTGCTTACTGAGTAAATCAGAAAGAATATACTCATAGCTGGGGTGGGGCAGAAGAACAAATTTAAGAGTCTCTATGCAAGCTAGATTATGAAGAATCACTTGTCTCTCCTCACATCATTGCCAGCTATATTTAACTAGAAATAGAGGCACGTCATCCATGAGCCTTGAAGGCTGGCAAGGAGACAAGCGTTAAGACCATGTGGTAAGAAGATCATCTGTGCCAGTGGAATGTGTCTGTTGGATGAAGTGGCTGCAGAATCCCCAGGTTCAGAGGCTGAATACTGAGGGAGCTATGGGAAACTGAGTCTCAAAGGGATCTATGACAAATGATGAAGACTAAAGGAAGATGTAAGAGGATTCAAATATGTGGTCCACACAAAATACTGACTCTAAAGAGATGTTCAGCCTGAGAGCACTGACTGCTCTCGCAAAGGAGTCAGGTTTGGTTCCAGCGCCACATGATGGCTCACAGACAATTCTAACTACAGTCCCAGGATTCAAGATCCTCTTTGGCCTCTAAGGGCACCATGCAGGAATGTGTCACACATATTTACATGCAGACAAACACGCACACACATATGCACAAAGAAAAAAAACCTGACTCACCTGTGTAGAAAAGGCCTGCTTTGACCAGAGCTTCAACAGCCCCGGGTGATTCGTGGGGCCAGTCCTTAAACGTGTCCATCCTTAGTTCTTCATTAGCGAAGACGCTGTCATTGCAGTAAGCTTGGGGGAAAGGATGCAGGTGAGACCAGTAGGCTTTGATAGGAAAGTTCAAGTTAGCTGTGTGTGTCTGTGTGTGTGCACATGAGTGTGTCTTTGTGTGTGCCTGTGTGTGTATGTGTATATGCACATATGAGTGTGTGTGTCTGTGTGTGTTGGGGGGTGCAGATCTGATGATCCATGCTTGTGTCAAAACTGGGTGGTTAGACGAGCAGGAAGAAGGAAAAGATACAAGAGTGATTGTTAGAACTCCAGGAGCAGAACAACAAAGACTGGGGTACTCCACTGGGGTACTCCCCTCATTCCATTCATCTCTGTTTGTGATCAGAGTGATAAAATGTAACTTCAGACTGTCTCTTGACCATATAGCATTGGGAAAAAAACAAAATCCAGAGGCCATTACTGTTTCCAGAGTCAGTTTCAAAATTTGAGTAAGGTCATTTCCCCTGTGGCTCAAAAACAATCATTTTGGTGGCTTGCTCCTTGAGATGACTAAACTGAGGGTGGGGGTCTCCATTAGACTTTCTACCCCATCCTGGCCTCTGGACACTGGTTCCTGCATTTCCCATGCTGTGAGGACTTGAAAATTGCATTGCCCTTACCTTGATCTCACAAGTTTCTCAAGCTGAAACCTTGCTTGCATTCACACTTCACCCTAGATCAGGAGTGCCTGCCTTTGCTTTTAGTGTTTCTTTAGCATAGAGAATACTACACTTTAATTTAATTAACAACAAAAAGATTTTTACAGTCAAGAAACCTTTATTTTATTTTAGGTTTGCCTTCTGCTAAGCCATGAGGTCACAGGGAATATGTTCTACAGTTTTCCTTGGTGCCCACAGGGTGTTCTCTGGTTGGAGCAGGCTGGCACTTCAGTCTTTCTTTGGCTTCCTTCTTGACCTGATCTCTTCACCTATCTCAGGAAGCTTCTCAGAGCATACATTTTTGAGTGTGTTCATGTTTATGAAGGTCCATGTGCATGTATGGACCCATGCCTGTGGAAGTCACAGGACACACTTCACTGTTTCTCCCTGGTTGTTAGGGAAGCTGTTTCACTTCCCAGGCCAGGTTGTGGAACACTGGGATCCATGCCTCTGCCTCCCCAACCTGGGATCACAAATTCACAACAATGACACCTGGCTTTTGTCACATGGATCCTGGAGACAGAATGCAATGTCTTGTGTTTGCAAGGAAAGCACTCTGCACTCAATGCCCCAGCCCTGACCCTTAGAGTTCCTAATATGCTCAATGCACTCAGTCAGTCTTTGCCCAGGAATTCCCCTTAACTTGCTTGTTTAACAATGGCAAGAGCATGCTGGGTAACACTATGGAATTTGCCATTTTGCTGTGGTAACAATGAACACTGAACAGGTCTACAATATCACCCTTCTTGTAGACACTTGCATCTGTGGCCAAAGAAACAGCTCTGCTTTCCAAAAACCTAGAAGACAAACACTGGGTTCTAGAGAACAAACAAGGGAACTTTATGATTCTTATTTTACAAGTTACTGGAAAATGGTAGTCCCAGCCAGAAGGATGCTATTTGTGTGTGTAAGTATGTGTATGTGTGTGCACACATGTGCCTGTGCTGAAGTATGTATGTATGTATGTATGTATGTATGTTTGTATGTATGAGTGTTTTGCCTATATTTACATATGTGTACCATATGTGTGCCTAGGGCCCCAGATGGCCAGAGAGGATGTCAGATCCCCTGGAGATGGGAATACAGATTGTTGTAAGCTGCTACTATGTAGATACTTTGAAATGAACTTAAGTTGTCTGCATGTTGGGGGATGGGGTCACAGTGGTTTGCTATGCAGTAAGCTAAGCTATCTTTCAACTTGTGATATTTCCACCTCAGCTTTCTTAGTGCTGGGATTACAGGCATAGATCTGTACACTTGGCATGAAACTCATGTAGCTGTACTGGCCTCTAACCCAATACCATAGTCCAACCTGTCAATAAGTGCCTTCTTCCAAGAGCATCGATTACAGGGGTGAGCAATCCTACTCAGTCGACCATAGGAGTCTTAATGTATTGCTTTCATCCTGTCCACTCTCCCTCATCCCCATTCCCCTGACCTCTGCTGGGACTGAACTCGAAGCCTGTCCTACTTACTGTATAGATGCTCTGCTGACCTAAACTACTAACACTAAGATTTCGTTTTCCAAGGGTGCTGGAATGGAACCAGAGGACCTTGCCCATGCTGGCCAAGCAAGTAATATCCTCAGACCTGTCACTGCATTTAATTGTGAACATCCCCCAGCTTAATGATGATCTTAACCATTCTAACCATCAAGCCATTCTAGTATGCTTTGGGGAACTGGGGATGTAGCTCATAGGTAGCATGCTCTCCTAATCTCCTTGGTTCCATCCCCAGCACCTGAGAACCTCCATCTCAGCACTCAGCAGGAGGACCAAAAGTTCAAGGCTCATTTGAGTGTGAGGCCAGTCTGGGATAGAAGAAACACTAAAACTTGCTTCCAAAACATTTTATCCACTATTTTAGTTGTTTGAAGGGAAGCATCTGTTACAGTACCAACACTACACACTTAGTTATGCATATCTACACTAAAAACTAAGTCACTTAATGAATGGATTCTTGGTACAGAAGCTTGCCACTAAACCTAATAACCTCTAAATTAATTCTCTCATGGTAGAAGGAGAGAACCAAGTCCATATAAGTTGTCCTCTGACTTCTGCACCTTTACACATGGGACCCATGGGCATCCACATACAATAGTAAGTAAATAATTGAGTCTATAATTTTTACATTTACTTTTAAATTTTTCTTTATTTTTGTCTGCATGGTTGCCTGCACCACACATGTGCAGTGGCCATGGAGGTCAGAGGAAGACACTGGATCCTCTAGAACTGGATTTTCGGAGTTGTGAGTTGCCAGAGGGTGCTGGGAACTGAAGCTGAGTCCTTTCCAAGAGCAGCAAAGTGCATTAACCACTGAACCATCTCTCCTGCTCATAAAGTAACAACAGAAACAAACCCAAAATCATTCCATAATAGAGAAATCACTTATGAAGATAAGTTTTAAAGAAGGGCTGGAGAGATGGCTCAGTAGTTAAAAGCACTGTCTACTCTTCCAGAGATCCTGAGTTTAGTTCCCAGCATCCACATCAGACAGTTCACAAATGTCTGTAACTCCACCTCCAAGGGACCGAATGATCTTGTCTGGCTTCCAAAAGCATCTATATACATGTGGTGTGTGTGTGATCATGCACACTCATACTCACACACACACACACACACACACACACACAGAGAGAGAGAGAGAGAGAGAGAGAGAGAGAGACAGACAGACAGACAGACAGACAGACAGACAGACAGAGACAGAGACACAGAGAACACAAGAGAGAAATAAGCAAAGTGTTTGGAATGTGTCTGAGGTTTTACCTGATACCATAGGTAATTCTCTTCTGACCCAGGAATTCACAAAATGTTCTCCCTGAGGAAAGAAATTTGGTTACTGACTGATTAACTTATAAAATATAATTCATCTCTGAGCTGCAACTGAAGACGTTTCTCCACTAAAGCCAAGTTTCATTAGAGCAGCAGAATTTGGGCAAATCAGTCCTTTAATTTTGGTTTGAGTTTTATTGATTTGGGGGATTTTATGCAGTTCCAAACATCAGTGAAATGGAAACTTTCTCAGGGTCACTCTTACCAGACACCCAGCTCAACAAGAGAACTGCAGTTACACACACAGATGCATTTGACTCATGAGGAACTGAGACATGGGAAGAGGGCTCACATCAGAAGGGCCTCTCCAATTGAGCAACTCTCCCTCTGAGAGAACTGCACCCAGACTTTCAACCCATGCTGTCTGCAGATGCTGCTTCTGAGTCAGCAGCAAATACATCTCCTTTGGCTTCAGTTTGGGTTGTGTTTCCCAACTGCCCTCACTAGTTTGAGTCTAAATGCCCAGCTGCAGGAGGCATCCTGAGTGCCCTGCCTCTGTCAGGTACCACAGAGGACTGAGTGTGACATCCAGGTAGAGGCTACAGAAAGATGCTAGGGGAGTGGCCTCAAGCAGAAGCCACACACAGCCAGCTTGAAAACCAAGTTAAGTGGTTCCAGCTTAACAGGATAACAGGATTTGTTTTCCTCTCTGCAGACAAGAGGCAGGAGAATGAGAAAAGAAAGGGAGAAAGACACAGAATCCATCAGAAAACCTCACCCTGACAATTCAGACGTTATTAGGTAAAGAACATACACTATTAGACATAGTTGTCTGTTGTAGATTACCGTTACATGAAGAAATCCTTCATAGCTTTGTACATATTGGGTAATTTCCTCTGGGGACTTCTTACTTTGAAGAAATTCACATCTAGGGTTAAAAATATGTTTAAAATTTATCCCTAATATTGGCAATATCAATATTGATGAAAAATAACCCCAATATTTCAGTGAAGATTATCTATATCACAATAAATATTCACTAAAAACCCATCAAATTGTTGAATTTGGTACTTCAATAAAACTGTCAGATTTTCCTGAAGTCTTACTCATAAGGATTAATACTGTTTAAAAACTTTAAAACATTCTAATGATAAAGTGCATCATTATTTAAGCACCAAACCTTGTGCTGGCTATTTTTGTTTGTTTTTGCTTTTTTGTCAATTTGACATAAGCTAGAGTCATCTAGGAAGAAGGAACTTAATCTGAGAAAATAAGGCCATTAGATTGGCCTGTAGGTGAGTCTGTGGGTCATTTTCTTGATTAATGATTTATGTGGGTGGGCCTAGTCCACTACAGGGGGTTCCACTTCTGAGAAGGTTGTCTTGGGAGGCATAAGAGAGATAGGTGGACATGAGCCAGGGAGCAAGGCAACAGGCAGTGTTCCGTCATAGTTTCCGTTTGTTCTTACTTATGTTCCTGCCCTGACATCCCTCGGCGGCAGGTTGTAATCTGTTTGTGTAAGCCAAATCTACTCTTTCCTCCTCAGATTGCTTTTGGTCATGGTGTTTTTCACAGCAAGAGAAAGCAAAGTAGGACAGACCTTATTATTATTTTAATTTTTATTTCAAGACAGGGTCTTCCTGTGTTGTGATGGTGATGTCAAAGTCTTGATCTCAAGCAATCCTCCCACCTCAGCTGCAACAGGAGCCTGCACTATAGGTATATAATATTATACCCTGCTGTTCTTTTCTTGAAGAAAATATGCAATAGAATCAAAAAGATCGATTCACAGTAAGTAGAGGGTGGAACTCACTCACTCTCTCTCTCTCTCTCTCTCTCTCTGTCTCTCTCTCTGTCTCTGTCTCTGTCTCTCTCTAAATCAATGTAAGCATCATAAGAGATGGAGGGAGAAGGACATTTGAATATGGTGATAATATTTTATGGTATTAGACATTAATAGTCTTCTCATTTAGGAGACATAACAATACTGTGGCTCTTTTTTTTAAAGTCATGATTTAAAGCTATATGCTAAATGGATGACAGATGGAACCATGTGTTAGCTGGAATTTACTTTGACATAGCCCAATCATTACTGTTCCACAGGGATGGTGGGAAAGAGATAGACAAAATACGATTAGAGCAGCTTCACAGAGGTGTGCATTATACTTCCTCTGTTTTCTGTGTAATTTCCATAATGAAAGTCTGAAAAGCAGTTAAAGGAATGAATGTTTATATGGCAGAAACAAAAACAACAGGCATAAAAACCACACCACTAAACACATTATTAAAAATAAGTAAAATGCACTTCTTTTTCTAAGCATCAATAACAAAAAATTCTGCATGTCCAAAATAAAACACACTTGTTTGTCTCCAGTGGCATTGGTGTGAGGTGATCTAGGACTTGGTTCTCTTGCCATTTTTTTTTAAATCATAAGATGGCCTTGAACTCCCAATTGTCCAGTGTCCACCTTCCTAACCATCATTTCCATTCCTGTGCAGATTAACTCACTCCTTGGTTAAGGTTAAGTCATGAAACTGCTGCTTGACAAAGAAAATTGTAGTATTGGGACAACAAAATAACATTTAATAATTGTTAGGTGGCCTGGATAGAATGTCCTTAATGTACTTGTAGAATACCTGAGTTCAGTGCCCAACACCTACTTTGGGCAACCACAGTAACTCTAGCTCTAAGGAGGAGAAGAATACCTGTGTCCTCTAACCAGCACTAACATGCACATAACCCCCCCACCCCCAATTACTAAAAATTAAAAGGTGGGTCTGGGGAGATGGCTTAGTAGGTGACACATCCCATCTAGAAAAGGCTTTACCAAGTGAATGAGTTTTCTGGAAATGGCCCACCATCTTGCGTGGCTGCAATGGGTGTGGTCTGAGAGGCAAGGTCCCCAGAGACTTCATCCTAGGATTGCTTCTTGCTGCTGATATGCCTTTCCCTGTCACTCTTACATTGCTTAATGATTTCCTGGGTATTCACATACTCTGTTGAACAGAGCTCTTGCAGAATCAATATGAAGATGTACTTTCATGGAGTAGTAGTGTTTAGACCAGTTGATGATTTCAGAAAAAAAACCTGATAATTTCATAATTCTTGATCTGATTTTATAGACCCCTACATTTATACAAGTAATCTCTAGCTCCCTATAGAATAAAAGCTGCAAATAGGACTCTGTAAACTTTTATGTGTCACAGGCTAATTGCGCTAGGAAAACAGGCTTGGAACAAGTTTACAATCAAGGAAAACAGGCTTTTTAGGTCAGGAGTGAGGCTACGATCTGGTAACTAATGGTCATAAACTGGGAATAGATAATTTATTGTAGGTGCAAGGACAGACAATTTATGACAAACACTATTGCTTTAAACTTATAATGAACTTATGGAGCTAAAAAATAGATCAGGGATGTTCAGTCAGGAACTAGTCCTAATGGAAAGACATGTAAACAATTATGCTGTAACTCCTTAAAATTATTGACCTATGACATAAATTATTATTTTAAACCTACTATGAACTCATGGAATTTAGAAATGTTTAGAAAACTATGCAATCAAGTATTCTTCTGTAACGCTCCTACCTAATAATTAAAATTAGGTATTTTTTTTTTTTGAGAAAATATAAAAACTAAGAATAACAGTAAAGTGGTGGTGTAGCCCTTTTCTGCTTCATTAATTGTTTGTGCATGTGTGTGCGTGCGTGCGTGTGTGTGTGTGTGTGTGTGTGTGTGTGTGTGCGCGCGCTTGRCTTTTTTTTTCTTTTCTCTCTAGCTTATGAGGAGTTATTGAACTCTGAGCCTCTCACCTGGCCCCTGAATCAAATCAGCAAGAGGTAATTGCCAGAAGCTATCATCCTTTGCCCTCAGAATAGCAAGAGAGATTTGAATAGACAAAAGTCATCAGCTTTTCCCCCTACCCCCAATCCACACCTCACTGCCTTCCTCAGTTCCTGGATGCTGAGAAGGCCTCAGCAAGTACATAAAATACCTCACCATGGGCATGAGGACCTGAACTTAAAATTGGAGCCCAGTCCACTATGGCTGTAATCCTAATCCAGTAGTAATAGAGACAGATGGATCCCATGGGGCCTGTCTTAATATATAAGGTGAAGAATGATGGGGCATATCAACATGTGACCTCCACAGAAATGCAGATATACACTACGCACACCAACATACCGCACATATAAACACACTCTACATACACCAACATACAACACACAGAATATAAAAATGAAAAGATAATGAAGCAAAAATTAACATAAGAGATAAGCCATTTAAGATCATGTGATTCAAATTTTGCACTATGTGACCAGATTTTCCTTGCTTGATCCCATATTGAATAAGAGAAAGGTCAGAACTCATTTGGTACTGCAACAATGTTGCTCTTTTGTCTCTTGTTTCATTTTCCTAAAACAAACAAAAAACAAAATAAAAATAAAAGCAGAAAACTTTAAGAATAAAGCATTTGAAACTCACTTGGGGAACCACTTGGCATGCTCCTTCCAGGGATCATCTCCTTCTTCCCAGTTGCCCAAGCATCCACCACAGGAGAAACACTGCACAGTGTCCCTTTTACCTACAGATGCAGGAAAGTGTGTGACTGTCCGGCAATGGCACCAGCTGTGTCTTGGAGCTGGCCATACTGCACCAGAACAAGACAGACTCCAGCATGCCTGTTCTTCCATAGCCTCTCTGGCTGAATCCCTGTCCACAGTCTCACTGCCCTACATGACCCCCTTCTAAGCTCTGGACCTCCATTCCCCAGCCATGGCCATCCTCTACAAACACAACTCTCTACATTCAATCTTCTCTCAGATAGAGGTAGCTCTTAGCTTTCAGGACCAAAGTGATGAGGAAGCAAAAGCTAGGACCAGCTGGAGTTGCTTTGGCCATGTCCTTTCTATAAAAATGGAGGCACAATTCTCTAACTCTTTGAGCCTCAGTGAACTCAACTATGAAATGTGAAGGGACAGAGAACTGGTTGAATTAGAATTAGTGTTCAACCCATGCATAGCGTAAGTAGGTATTCAGCACACTACAGACTCTCTTGCAATTGTCTAACTCCTGTGTGTGGCTGAGACATTTCAGAGTGTAGTGTCCTCAAAGACAGTTTGCCTCATGGACGGGAGTTAAACAAGTAAAACCAAGATTCTTTCACAACTACAGAAATTAAACGAATCAAGGAAATATATGAGGAGCAATGTTCATGAAACTAGAAGACAGTGGAATTGAGCTATCTCATGGTCCATGTTCAGGACATTATGACCAGAGCTGGTTTTTCCTGGAGTCTTTTTATTTGTGTTTTCTAGCACTGGGACTAAACCAAAGGCCTTTCACATGCTAAGTTAGTCCTCCAGTAATGAGCTACACCTTGCAGTTAATATTTTCTAAGGTACACATTTATAGAAAACCTTTTATGTTGTACATATTTAGCAAACTAATAATGCTACACTAGAAGTCAATTAAAGTTGGAAATTAGATAATTAAAGTTGATATTTAATGAACCAGATCTCATATGTAATATAACACAATAAATAAGGAATGATTAGCAAGCAGTAGTAATAACAGAAGAGGAGAAAGAGGAAGAAGAGGAAGAAGGAAGAAGAAAAGGAAGAAGGAAAGGAGGAGGAAGAGGAAGAAGGAGAAGAGGAGGAGGAAGAGGAATAAGAAATAAAGAGGATGGAGAGATGTCTCTTGCAGTGGACTGGAATTTGGTTCCCAGTACTCACCTCAGGCAGTTGACAACCACTTACAACCACTGTTTCAGGAGATCTGACATTTATTTTCTAGACTCCATGGCCACCTGCACTCATACTGCAACCAGCCCCACAAATTCACACAAATGTATAATGTAAAAAACAAAACCTAAACTTTATATTTTACAGAAACACCTCACAAGATAGAATCCACTTACCTGTAAAGACAAAGCCAGCTGCTGAGAGTACACGTGGTGATGTCCCATGGGCATAAAATGGCCAGTCCTCAAAGGACTCCAGTCTTGCCTCCTCTTCATGGTACCTTGCTTTGTCACCTCTCAGCATCTTCTCTGGACTCTTAACCCGGATGTCATACTTGCCAATGTTACCAACATCTTTGCCCAGAAGGAACTCACATTCTGGTCGTAATTTCTTGTGGTTCTCTATGGGAAGTTTCCTGAGTCTGGTGGAAAAGAGGATCAAGCTACAGCAAAAGCACTGAACGCCAAGTTTCACCCCTGTGTGGTAAAACCCAGCAGCTGCCATCTCCTGTGGCGTCCATGATCTGAACTTGTCATAGGTCTCAAAAGTCTTTAGTCGTTTGGCTTCACTGCGCATCTGTGAGTTAAAACCTTTCTTCATTTTCATTCGTGTTTTATGGTCTTCTTCTTGTTGTCTCTTCAAGACTGAAAGTGCATCCACTCTGAGAAGAGTAGAGAGCTCAGAGACCAAGTCGTCATCAAACTCACAAATTATCTCCTCAACGGCTTCTCCCTGGGCTGCCATTTTTCTAAATGAGAAAGGAAAGCAGATGGTTGGTGTTGGTAGTGTTTTTATTATTAGATATAAATAATTGTGTCTCAGAGCCAGAGAGATGTCTCAGTGGGTAGAGAGGCTTGCCCCAAACCTGACGGCTTCAGTTTGTTGCCAGGTCTTACAGGGTAGGTAGGAGACAAACAACTCTTGTATGTTGACCTCTGACATCCACTTGTGAAAGCCAGAAAGAAGTTGCTTGAGAAACTATGAAACATCAATATTCACCTACTTAATCAGCAAATATTTGCTAAGCACCTACCTGTGTGTCAAGCAGTGAGCTAGGCCTCAAGGACCGGCAATGAATCAGACAGAGGGATTCCTTGCAAGTGTCCTTTAGCTTGATTGCATGCTTATTTTTCTTAGAATCTTGTATGTAGCCAATTCTAGCCCAGAATTTAAGGTTGAAGCTGATAACCATAGAAGAGTATGTAGTCTTGGACCCTACTTGGTTTTGTAGTACTTGATATTTTAAGTCCTTCGCCTGTACACACCCATCCTTCAGAATCCAGTGTGCTTTGGGCTACATGTAGTCTCATCTTTGAACAATACTATATATAGGTCTCCCTGCTCCTAGCAACAATTAAATTTAGAGAGTTTCTACTCAAGTGTATGCCCAATGTATTGGGATAGGATGATTGGAAAGGCTAATCTGGCCTGAACTGGTTTTGGGTACATATGCAGGAAGGCAAAACTGTGTATTTATGAATGCCCTATTTCCCCATTTCCTTAGGCACATATATGATTCAAATCACATGCTGTCAGAGACCATCCTGTGAGAAAGTGAGCCCTTCACAATCTCCCTGACAGGCCAAATGGCCTCGTGCTAGGAACTGGTTATCACCCCCTCCTCCCTATTCCCTTCCTGGCACTTGAGGCTGTAAAAGCTGAATTATAGTATAGTCCCCTCTTCCCTATCTCTTCCTGAACTCCCATGCCATCCAAGGACATGAGCTACGCCTGAGTCCAGCCTGACACCCAAGGCTGTCAAGGAGGATCTATGTTCCAGAGATAAGATGCAGAGTGCCCGCTGCCTGGTGCCTGACTTCGGCCCTCATGTCAGCAGATGCCCACTTCTTTGTTCTTTGTAAAATTCCCCTTCAACCCCTCCCCTATTTCCCACAATATATGCTTTAAAAAGAAGGCACCTCAGCATAATAAACGAGACCTTGATAGGTACAGTCTACTTGGTCTCCTGCCTCTCCTTCCCTTCCTCCCATTTCCTTCCAGGCTTGCGGTCCCCCTCGCACCCATGAATAATTGAATCCCTCGGGACGGGATAATATGCATTCTAGGAAGTGGCACACATCATGAGCAAGGACTTACATAATCCAAACCTGTCCATATGAAAGATCTGTATGATAAGAACTTCAAGTCTCTGAAGAAACAAACCAAAGAAGATCTCAGAAGATGGAAAGATCTTCCATGCTCATGGATTGGCAGGATCAATATAGTAAAAAATGGCTATCTTGCCAAAAGCAATCAACAGATTCAACGCAATCCTCATCAAAATTCCAACTCAATTCTTCAACAAATAAGAAAGGGCAATTTGTAAATTCATCCGGAATAACAAAAAACCTAGGATAGCAAAATCTCTTCTCAATGATAAAAGAACCTCTGGTGGAATCACCATGCCTGACCTAAAGCTGTACTACAGAGCAATTGCGATAAAAACAAACAAACAAACAAACAAACTACATGGTACTGGTATAGCGACAGACAAGTAGACCAATGGAATAGAATTGAAGACCCAGAAATGAACCCATACACCTATGGTCACTTGGTCTTTGACAAGGGAGCTAAAACCATCCAGTGGAAAAAAGATAGCATTTTCAACAAATGGTGCTGGCACAACTGGCGGTTATCATGTAGAAGAATGAGAATTGATCCATTCCTATCTCCTTGTACTAAGGTCAAATCTAAGTGGATCAAGGAACTCCACATAAAACCAAAGACACTGAAACTTATAGAGGAGAAAGTGGGGAAAAGCCTCGAAGATATGGTCACAGGAGAAAAGTTCCTTAATAGAACAGCAATGGCTTGTGCTGTAAGATCGAGAATCGACAAATGGGACCTCATAAAATTGCAAAGTTTCTGTAAGGCAAAAGACTCTGTCAATAAGACAAAAAGGCCACAAACAGATTGGGAAAGAATCTTTACCAATCCTAAATCAGATAGGGGACTAATATCCAATATATAAAAAGAACTCAAGAAGGTGGACTTCAGAAAATCAAATAACCCCATTAAAAATGGGGTACAGAGCTAAACAAAGAATTCTCACCTGAGAAATACCGAATGGCAGAGAAGCACCTGAAAAAATGTTCAGCATCCTTAATCATCTGGGAAATGCAAATCAAAACAACCCTGAGATTCCACCTCACACCAGTCAGAATGGCTAAGATCAAAAATTCAGGTGACAGCAGATGCTGGCGAGGATGTGGAGAAAGAGGAACACTCCTCCATTGTTGGTGGGATTGCAAGCTAGTACAACCACTCTGGAAGTCAGTCTGGCAGTTTCTCAGAAAATTGACATAGTACTACAGGAGGATCCCACAATACCTCTCCTGGGCATACATACAGAAGATGTTCCAACTGGTAATAAGGACATGCTCCACTATGTTCATAGCAGCCTTATTTATAATAGCCAGAAGCTGGAAAGAACCCAGATGCCCCTCAACAGAGGAATGGATACAGAAAATGTGGTACATTTACACAATGGAGTACTACTCAGCTATTAAAAATAATGAATTAATGAAATTCCTAGGCAAATGTATGGGCCTGGAGGGTATCATCCTGAGTGAGGTAACCCAATCACAAAAGAATTCACATGATATGTACTCACTGATAAGTGGATATTAGCCCAGAAACTTAGAATACTCAAGATACAAGTTGCAAAACACATGAAACTCAAGAAGAATGAAACCAAAGTGTGGTCACTTTGCCCCTTCTTAGAATTGGGAACAAAGCACCCATGGAAGGAGTTACAGAGACAAAGTTTGGAGCTGATACGAAAGGATAGACCATCTAGAGACTGCCATACCCAGGGATCCATCCCATAATCAGCATCCAAACACAGACACCATTGCATATGACAGCAAGATTTTGCTGAAAGGACCCTGATATAGCTGTCTCTTGTGAGGCTATGCCTGGCAAACACAGAAGTGGATGCTCATAGTCAGCTATTGGATGGAACACGGGGCCCCCAATGGAGGAGCTAGATAAAGTATCCAAGGAGCTAAAGGGGTCTGCAACCCTATTGGTGGAACAATAATATGAACTAACCAGTACCAGAAAGATTTTGCTGAAGGAACCCTGTTATAGCTATCTCGTATGAGGCTAGACCTGGCAAATACAGAAGTGGATGTTCAGTCTTCTATAAGATGGAACACAGGGTCCCCAATGGAGAAGCTAGAGAAAGCACCCAAGGAGCTGAAGGATCTGCAACTCTACAGGTGGAACAACCATATGAACTACCCCAGAGCTCATATCTCTAGCTGCATATGTAGCAGAAGATGGCCTAGTTGACCATCACTGAGAAGAGAGGCCCCTTGGTCTTGCAAACTTTATATGCCTCAGTACAGGGGAACACCATGGCCAAGAAATGAGGGTGGGTGGGTAGGGGAGTGGGGCGGGGAGGGTATGGGGGACTTTTGGGTTAGCATTTGAAATGCAAAATAAGAAAATACCTAATTAAAAAATGAAACCCCCAAATAATAATTAGGTCTGTGAACACTCTCGCTTAAATTGTTGACTGTCAATCCTGGAGGTGAGTCTTTGCCATTGTTTCCTTCCACTTAAGGTTATCTTGTTGTGCAAATTTTATATGAGCCTCTATTTCCAACTCGAATTCTGATATAGGAGGCTAAGAACATGGAACAACCCATCCCAGTATTTCAGCCTCTCTGATTCTGGGATGTTTATAGGCATGCATTACCAGGCCCTACTCCAATTGTGAATTATGGAGACAATGAAGAACATGGCAGATGTTTACCATGTATATCCTGATAGTAAAAATTTGATAATATCATTCAGTTAAAAATTATTCTTGAAGATTTTACTTTATTTTTATTCATTTACTTTATGTATGTGAGTACACTGTTGCTATCTTCAGACACACCAGGAGAGGACATCAAATCCCATTACAGTTGTGAGCCACCATATAGTTGCTGGGAATTGAATCCAGGACTTCTGGGAAGAGCAGTCAGTGCTCTTAACCACTGAGCTATCTTTCCAGTCCCTGAAGATTTTATTTTTAACTGTGTGTATGGGTGTATATATTCCAGAAAAGGTGTTAGATCCCCAGGAACTACAATTACTGGTGATTGTGAATAGCCTGGCCTTGGGGCCATGAGCCAAAACGGGTTCCTTTGCAAGAGTAGACCATGCAACAGCAAAGCCATCTTCCCAGCCCCTTAGAACCATTATTTTTATTGTGTTCACTTTCCAGGCTTAGTGCTGCATGTGAACTCCAGATGCTCCTGTTTGAGGCACAGATTTGAGTCCGGGAAGTAGCTGCTGGAGTTTACAGGTTCTTACAACTCTTTACAACTGGTTGTACAGAGCACGTAAATAGTGACAGTGTGGAGACATCTATTAAAGGAGAGATCCTGATGAGCTCAGGGTGGCACCATGCTGGGACTATGGCCTGGCTCTAAGAGAGGAAGGAATTGGCTCTGCATGCCATTTTCTATGATGTTTGCTCAGTGCCAACACAATTCCCCATGTTCTAACAAAGCTAGGTCTTCCTGAGCATGCTCCCTTGGTTGAGTGAAGCCCAGGTGGGGAAGGGCTTCCAGTCTTCCACCTATCATGGTAATCTCTAGATCCCCTTTCTTCTCCCAGTCCCCTGTTCTGACTCATAACAGTTTAGACTGCTGCTATAAAATATGGGAAATATTTTTCTTTTGGCTACAAGTTATATTGTAAAATTGACAAATATCTGTAATGTACTGAGTTTTAGCTATGTGTGCTGGTAGGAATGAGCCTAAGACCTTGTGAACACTAAGCAGGTACCCACCACTGAGCAACACTCCCAGCCAGCAGTGTAGGTCTGTTCTTTGTTTTGTTTACTTTTGTTTTTGTTTTGTTGTTGTTTTTGATTTTCTGATTATTTTGAGACAGAAATTCACTGTGTAGCCTCGGCTATCCTGGAACTCATTCTGTAGACGAGTGTCTTAGTTAGGGTTTTACTGCTGTGAACAGACACCATGACCAAGGCAAGTCTTATAAAAACAACATTTAATTGGGGCTGGCTTACAGGTTCAGAGGTTCAGTCCATTATCATCAAGGTGGAAGCATGGCAGTATCCAGGCAGGCATGGAGCAGGCAGAGCTGAGAGTTCTACGTCTTCATCCAAAGGCTGCTAGTGGAAGACTGACTTCCAAGCAACTAGGGTGAGGATCTTAAGCCCACACCCACAGTGACACACACTCCAACCAGGTCACACCTATTCCAACAAGGCCACACCTCCAAATGGTGCCACTCCTTGGTCCAAGAATATACAAACCATCACAACTAGGCTGGTCTCAAACTCACAAAAATTCACCTGCCTCTGCCTCTGCCTCTGCCTCTGCCTCTGCCTCTGCCTCTGCCTCTGCCTCTGCCTCTGCCTCTGCCTCTGCCTCTGCCTCTGCCTCTGCCTCTGCCTCTGCCTCTGCCTCTGCCTCTGCCTCTGCCTCTGCCTCTGCTTCTTCCTCTAGGGTGCTTGAATTAAAGGCATGCTTTGTCATTATCATCCAGCTAGTTTTGTTTACATTTTTTTTTGAGACAGTGGCTCACTGTATATCCCGGACTAACATGGAATGCAATATAGACTGCAGGTTAGCATCAAATATGTGTCTTCACCTTTTTTCATCTGGAGTGCTGAGCTAACAGGCCTGCATCACCATGCCTGGTTTTCTATCTTACTTCAGGTAAGAACAGAAGATACAAGCTGCTCAGGGAAGTTTGAGGGCAGGTGACTGAAAACCAATAGTTTCCTTGACTGTAAACCAAAAGTAGCCAGACTGATACGACACCACCTCCTAAATGATTCCAGGGTCTTGACACTTAGGAGATGAAAGTGCTAGGAAGATAATAGAGGCTAGTGACCTTAAAGGCAGTCGAGGATGGTCCACTCCCTTACGGCTGGCTTTGGACACCACTTCCCATCACAAGGCTACTTCCTCTTGGCAAAAAGAATGAACTCTGAGTTCTACTTCTGGCCCCAGGTTGAGACAGGACACTCTTATCTGTTCCAAAAATTGTGAAGTCGATTATTACTGTCTTCTCCTTTTAGAGTTAATCTAGCTAGGCCTATGAGTCACCTGGCCAGGGGCCTACACCTGATTTACCTGAAGACAAACTAAAGAGCAGGGAGGAATACTTATCCCCTTGTGGAGAACATATACTTCTCAGAAGCTCCCCCAACAACCCTACCACCACCTGCAGTGGCTTCCACAAGGAAAGTGCTACTCCTGCCCACTGTTCTGAATTCTAAGTTTAAAGTGTGACTTGTGCCCTGCTTTCTCTTTCTCTCACACCAGTCCAAACTCTAAGCCTGCTTTTCCTGACACTCTGGTCTTCCTGTTTCCCTGCAGACTCCCTGCCCACTCTCCATGCAGATGCTCGCTGACCTTCACTGCTGAACTTGCCTGTTTTTTTTTTGGATCCATTCTCAAAGGCATGCCCTTGTCTTTTCCTTCCCTTCCTTCCTGACAGCTGCCAGGATTTACAGTGTGCCTGCCCTGTGGTTTTCCACGCAGACTCTAAGAAAATGGTCCTCTAGATTCCTTCTGAGTCCTTTAAATTTTTGTTTTTGTTATAGACTAAAAACCTTCAAAAAAGAATTCCAGTTTTCCTGGCAAGACATCGTGTGTGTGTGTGTGTGTGTGTGTGTGTGTGTGTGTGTGTGTGTGTATGTATGTGATTTCGTGTGATTGTGAATGTGTGTGAGTGTGGGTGAATGTATGTGAAGTGTGAGTTCATATATGTGTGTGTGTTGTGAGTGCAGATGCACACAGGCCACAGAGCTCGTTGAAAGTCTTTTAGATGTCGGTTTGTTTCTTTCCAAACTCCCTCTACAGTGGGATACAGGGATCAACGCAAGTCATCAGGCTCCTAAGACATGTACTTTTACACACTGAGCCAAACCTCTTGCTCTCTGACTCTTCCAGTTTTAAAGTTTGTTAATACCTATTTTTTGTAAATTATTTTATTTATCTTTATGCCTATGAGTACTATATCTGCATGTATAACTGCATGACAGAAGAAAGTATCAGATCATATTACAGATGGCGGTATGCCACAATGTGATTGCTGGGAATTAAACTCAGGACCGCTGGAAGAGCAGCCAATGCCCTTAACCATTGAGCCATCTCTCCAGTCCTTATTAATACTTCTTGATCACTTAATTACTCCCCTAATGTAGAACATTTAAGCCATTGCCCTCTTTTCTTCATAAATAAAAATAAATTCAATGTTCAATATTCTTAAAATAACATCAATAAATCTTTCCCACATTTTTCTTATTTCTTCAGAGTAAATTCCAGAAGTAAGAATTGCCGACTCAACCACATGCATCCACCATGGATTCTGGTGTCTGTCAGGCACTGTCTCTAGTTAACGGTCCCCTGAGGTCCTTTTACCTTCAGTTCAGTCAGGTTCCTGCTTCTTCCTCGGGTGGTTTCCTGCAATGAGATTTCACATATCAGCACTTTGTGTCTCTCTAACAGGAACTAAAGTCGATTACGAACTGAGACCTGATGTTCTAAGGGAGAATGAGTTTCCATGGCTTCCCAGCCCAGCATCCCAGTGACATCCAGGGTGACAGGCATGAGCTGTGAGGAGAGGCTCCAGTAGTGGGCACAAGTAGCTGATACTTCCTTGAAACAGGTTTTGTGGCTCCATCAGAGCCCACTGGACAATGGCTGCTTGAAGTTCTCCAAGAGTATGCTATCGTTCAAAGCCACACATATGTCTACTTCTTTCCAACATCCACCCCAACCCAACCCAGTAACCTTGAAAACAATAATTTACAGAATTCTCAAAGCATGTTATTTCTCAAGGAACTTAGCCAATATTTGTGCCCCCTTTCTTTATCTGGTATGTAGTAAATTAACTCTGTAAGTTGGGATTTTTTAAGAGTAACCCAAGTAAATGCTAGTAATTTTGCCATTTATGTCAGATTGTGTTTTCTCTCAGTTAACCAGCCCCTTCTAGTGGTTATCTGGTTAATTGTCACTTTCCCTTGAGTTTTAGAAATTTTGAATCATCTGTACAATGAAACAGTGCTTTTCAAATAAATTAAATCAAAGACTTACCAATAGAAAGGATCAAGTAGAAGTAGAATATTAGGTTTATCCTAATATTAGATATTAAAGTATTAGATAAAATGGAAGACCTGGACCATTCAAGGAAAGAATATGTAAACTCTTTAAAAGCACATGAAAGGAGCATGCAAGACCTTTGGGACATCATGAAAAAACCAACGTCTTCTAATTATAAGCACAGAAGAAAGGGAAGAATCCAAAGTCAGCAGTCATGCCAGCTAGTGTTATATCAATTTGACACAATATATAGTAATCTGTAAGGAGAGAGTCTCAATTGAGAGACTGCTGCATAAAATCAGGCTGTGGGTCATTTTTTAAATTTATGATTGATAGAGCAAAGGCCAGACTATTGTGGATGGTGCCATCCCTAGGCTGATGATCTAGATTCTGTAAGAAAGCAGGCTGAGCAAGCCATGGAGAAGCAAGCCAATAGGTAGCACTCCTCCATGGCTTCTGAATCAGCTCCTGCCTCCAGGTTCCTGCCTTGTTTGAGTTCCTGTCCCAACTTCCTCCAATGATGGACTATGATGTGGAAGTATAAGGTGAATGTTATTTCCTTCCCAGCTTGGTTTTTGGTCATGGTGTTTCATTGCAACTATAGAAACCCTAACTAAGACACCAATTTAAATTACTATGCTTAACAAAACTATCTTTCATAGTTGAAGGACAAAGAAAAACTCTTCAAGATATAAACAGGGTCAAAGAATTCTTTTTCAGTAAGTCAGCACAACAAAGAAGCAATACTTTGGACTGAAAATAAGCATAGCCAAGAGACTAAAGAAAATAAACAAAATTATAATTACTGAAACACAAAGTAGGACTAAGACCACAAACAACAATGAAATGGCAGCACTCAACACACGCTTTCAATAATAACTTTATATTAATGGTCTCAACTCCTTGATTGGTTAGCATTTTTTGTCACCTTAACAAAAACTAGGTCATGTGGGAAGAATGAGCCTCAACTGAGAAACTGCCTTCATCAGAGACCATTACAGAGAATGACAGCTAGTCAAAATGCAGAGAACACATGGTCTTGGGTGCCCAGGCACAACTGATACATCTACAACATGAGCCTTGCCCCTAAGGCACAGAGAACGTCTCAGGAGAGGGGGCCAGGAGACTTTAAGAGCCAAAGAAACAGGAAGTCTGTTGTGAGTCTATGGCTCCTAAATGACAGGGGAGCATCATTCATGACCCTCAACAAAGTGGCAGCCTAAACAAGTAATGAATGATGACAACACCAATAGACATGCTGACATGGAGGGGATCTCCCAGAGCCCTGCCCTAGACAAAAAGCTAAGGATAACAAAGGAATGTTAAGATCAGAGAAACAGTTTTCCCAGACATCAGCCCCCTGATGTCTAATACCAAGTGTGGACCCTCAAATCATATGCAAACAAGTAACACCAAACAAATACCACCAAATGGACTAGGAAGGCTGTTTTTTAAATATATTTAGGCACACACACACACAATATACACAATTTCAGGGCTGAGCACTTGGTGTTGTATAACCATTATTGTTGTGAAATGGACAAAAGTATCTTAAGCAAAAGGGACCAGGAACCAAGCAGGCATTGCTGTCCTAAAACCTAACAAAGTAGAAGAGATAAAGGAAGATACTTCATTTTAATCAACAATTAACCAAAAAGATATTACACATATGCACAAAATTCTAGCACTTCCAATTTAATAAAAAGTATACTACTGGGTCTCAAAACAGACTAACTCCAACTCAATGATAGTAGATTATTTTAATGCCTCACTTTCTCTAATAGTCAGGTCTTTTGAATAACAACAAAAACAATCCTATCTAACCATATGCAATCAAGCTTAAAATCAACAGCAAATGAATCTCTGGTGATTACAGAAACTCATGGGGACTTAGCAACACATTGTGTGTTACATCTTAGCAACACATTGAGTGATAAATAGGTCAAGAAAAAAATCAAGAATGAAAGAAAATACTGTAATTAAATGAAAATGAAAGGACAACACAATAAAACTTCTTGGACATATTAAGAGAAATTTTAAAAGAAAAATGTATAGCACTAAGGGCCTACATTAAGAAATCATAAAGAGTACAAATAAATGGCTTAATGGTACAAATAAGAAATTTGGAAAAACAAGAGCAAACCAGGCCCAAACCAGAGACAGAAGAAATAATAAGAACTAGAGCATGAGTTAACGAAATAGAAACAAAGAATCACTAAATCTAAGATCTACTTTTTTGAGAAGATGAACAAGATTGACAGTTCTTTGTCTCAATCCACCAAAAGAACAGGAGAAGAGACACAAATTAATAAAATTAGAGATGAACAGAGAAACACTAAAACAGGCATCAAAAAATTCAGAGCATCATAAGTGAATGCTTTGAAAACTTATGCCACAGTAACTTGGAAAATCTAAAGGAAATGGGAAGATTTCTAGATTCAAACTCTCAAAGTTAGGCCAAGAAGAGATCAATAACCCAAAGAAACCCATAATAAATAAGGAGATCAAATAATAATAAAAATCCTTCTGTGTAAACAGAGCCCAGCTCCAGATAGATTCACAGAAGAATTCTACTGTACTTTCAAAGAACTCCAACCATTACTTTCAAATTATTCAAAGCATAGAGACACTTTCAATCCTCTTCGATTGGTATTTCTTTGGCACCAAAACGACATGGAGACACAGCAACACATCTCATGAGCACAGATGCAAACGTTCTCAATAAGATACTCACAAACCAAATAACAGCACATATCAAAGATTTCCTCCGATACAATCAAATTGGCTTTTACCCCAGAGATGCAGGGATGGCTCTACACTTGTATGTTAACAAATGTAATATAAATCACTGACAAACATTGCATAACCATCTATCATGAGAGATGCAAAAAAGGCCTTTGACAAAATTCAACATGGATTTATGATGAAAGTCCTAGAGAGAGAAAGACTGGAGGGAACACACTTCAACGTAATAAAGCCTGTGGATGACAAACTCATAGCCAACATCATCCTTACAGGACAGGGAAGCTGCACCCATGCACCCATGGTAGCTCAACAATATGGCTGGGTAAACAAGACCTGGAGAAGGACACCTGTATGACATGCCAGTGTGGACAGGGAAAATGTCACAGGGCCTCATCTCTGTAAGAAGAAGTGTAGGCTGCTGGGAGGAGAATTATTCTTCATCAGGGACAAGCCCTTAAAGTGTTATCTAATCACAAGTGCTCAGCCCCAAACACATACACATATGAGCAACAGTAGATGGACTCAGTAAGTGTGTGTGTGTGTGTGTGTGTGTGTGTGTGTGTGTGTGTGTGTGTGTGATAATTAAAGAAAGGCTCTGGAATTTGAGAGGCAGTTTGGTGGGATGGGAGAGGGGTGGGTTGAAATAATGTAAACAGAGTACTCAGATATGAAGTTATCAAATAATGAAATATAACAAAATGAAGAACACCTTCATATAAGCATATGGCCAATCCACCCACTTCAACACTCTCAAAGGAATATCAAATCTGCTTCTAGGTAGAGTTAAATCTTTCACATCATGCTTTATCAACCTCATTCAATTTGGAATTTTCCTAGCTACTACATTTTTGTGAAAGCTGCGGGTCAGGGCCTTGATTTATAGTGTTTGGCAGCCTCTAAGTTGGCACCATTCTGCCTCAGCTTTTTAAGTGTTGGACTATAAGCATGTGCCACCATACCTGGTCAAGTTGAATCTTTTAAGACAAGGCACACTCTTTCATCAGATAATATCCAGGAGGAGTTTCCTTAGTGAAATAGATACCACATATGACTATCCCTAACAAGGTAAAAACAAAAACAAAAACAAAACCCCTCCTTGTCATAAGTATTAAAATGACCAGCATTGGTCGCCTGGAGTTCTATCAATCCTCAAGTCTTTGACTAGTTATATTTACAGTTGTCTCATGATCTCTCTCTCTTTCTCTCTCTCTCTCTCTCCAAACACACACACACACACACACACACACACACACACACACACACACACACACATCGTTTCCTTAGCAATTAAGAGACAAAGGTCATGTTCTTATCTATAGACACAGTTACCCAACGCTAGCTTCCTGCTCCTTCCCTGTAGAGAAGGAGCTGGCCCTGCCTTGACAGACTAAGGCTAGGCTTAGTTACTTTCATTTCCCCTCACACAGCCTGGAGTTACCTTTTCTGTTGCTGGGATAAAATAACCCTGACAAAAGCAGTTCACAGAAAAGAAGGCTTATTCTGGCTTACAGTATGAAGATCTGTATCTCAAGGTGGCACAGAAGGCTTGGCAGGAGCAGGAAGCCAGCTGGTCACAGTGCATCAGCAGCAAGGGGGCAGAGAAAATGAACAGGAAGTGGCACCAGGCTATAGAGTCTCCAGTGGCCCACACCCTCCACCATGCTCCACCTCTTAAAGGATCCAAACTCTTACCCAGCAGTGTCACCAGCTGGAAACCAAATTCTCAAACCATGAGCTGCCTGTGTGGGTATTTCACATTCAGACCACAGTGTAGGCCCAGACACAGTGTCTTCTACTAACATCTGCATCTGAACACCCTCCTTCCACCCTCTCTTTCCTGTCAACTTTTGTTTTTAATTTTCTAAAATTATTTTATTTACCATGTGTCTATGAACAGGGACTGTTTTTGATCTATCTTAGGAACTCACCAGGATCCAATGGGATCTTCACCTCAATGATTTATTCTAATCAGCTTACATAGATCCCACCTCGAAAACAATCAAGTTTCCACTCCTAGAATAGTACAATGGGTATTCCATTTCAACACCTGATCCTTTGATCCTTTATAGAACTCTCAAATCATCGTGAGATGGCTAATCTTGGTTTTCAACCTTACTACACTTTCAATCAAATAGAATTCAAACTCTGGGCATTTCTGAGAGTAGTTTTGTTGATCAGGTTACTTGAAGGAGGAAGACTCATTCTAACAGTAGGGAGTACTCTCTGGTAGCTGCCCAGATAAAAAGACACAGAAGAAGGACATTGGTGTGCCCTCACTATCACTGGGCAAGTTCATCTATCTTGTTGCTGTGGCACTTCTTCATTGGTATTAGAACCATCTCCTGCATGATTAAAAGGTAGACTGAAACCAGCAGCTTTTCAGGAATCCTCTAGGACTCCAGTGCCAAGTTGAGACTGCTGAGACATCCAGTCTTGTAGACTAAACAACTAACTACCAATTCTCAGCCATTCTAACAATGACTGTCACACACATCATAGGACAATATGTCTCACATAGCCATTGTTAGACTATCCAGACTATATCCTGTATGTCAGTCTCATAAATCCCATGTATTTGGTTATATACCCATATCTATCTATCTATCTATCTATCTATCTATCTATCTATCTATCTATCTATCTATCTATCTATCTACTGTCTGTCTGTCTGTCTGTCTATCTATCTATCTTTAAATGTAGACCTACATCTGTATAGCCTATCAGTTCTATTCCTTTAGAGAACTCTGACTAGAACAGAAGGGAGAGCTTGCTGGGAAAAAGGAGTAACAACTATAAAGCCCCTTGAGTAAGACTATATATAAATATTTTTGTTGCAGGGCATAAGTGAATCAGTCTCAAACTGACTAGAAAACATCCTAGCTTTTACAGTGCCAGAAGATGCTATGCAGACTGCAGGAAGTTGTGAGGAGGGCATCAATGATCTTCTCAGTGCTGGTCTCTGCTTGCTATATCACCACTATTCCACTAGGCCAAGGATTTCTTCTTGTGCAATAATGCCATGTCTTCGATGACATAGCAAACCTCATTCTGATTACATTTGAGGGCAGTCTACTGAAGGGAATTTCCTGCCTGGTTTTGTAATCCTTGTCCAAAGTGTTCATGGCTGGGGAGGTAGGTCATAGACCCTAGAGTAGACCCACTGTAGCACAAATAGAACACACATGCACACACACACACACACACACACACACACACAGTCACTCACACCAGCAGTTAATCAATTAATCTTGAAATGCCTTGGATAACACAATGACTGGGCACTCTTAATTTTTTCTCTACTACCCCAGGCCCAGTCAGGGAAGTGGCCAGAGGAAACTCACATTGCTGGTTGGCTTTACGTCCTCCACTACTGTGCCCCCTTCTCCTCCTCCTGATTCTCTCTCCATCCTTCCCTTGCAATTCTGTGTCTTTCCCTGTCATCAGCTATTGGCTACTGGCATCTCTATTGATAGACCAAAATCCAATTAGGAGCAAGGACCTTCAGCCCCAGTAAATACAGATTCCTGATCAAAGAATCAGGACCACCCTTTACACACCACTATTGCTCTTTTGCTGGCTGGCTATGTTGTTTAAGGTCTTTTTAAATATTTCTGTTTATACTTGTAGACCCAGGCTCCTCCAACCTTAGTTAGAGAAACTTCTTTTTGCAGCCAGTAGCAGTTGATGTTGAGATGTGTAACTCATCAATGTGCTGAGAGTAAGTGCATTAGTTGGGGTTCTCTAAGGTAACAGAACTAATAGTTCACACACACACACACACACACACACACACACACACACTCACACTCACACTCAATTTAGTGGCTTACAGGCTGTTGATCAGTTCATCTAGTTCAACAATAACTGTTCCTTCTCACAAAGGCCAATAATCTGGTTCAGTCTACAAGGCTGGAAGCCTCAGCTGCTCATCAGTCTACACTGGAATCCCCAAGAAGAAAGTTCTAGTACTAGTGAAGGAATGCCTCAGCAACAGGATAGATGGAACTTTTTTTTCCAGTAAAAGTGAGGGGAAGCAGGATTAAAGCAAAAAACATCCTTCTTTCGTGTCTTTTATGTAGGTTGACACTTGAAGGCATGGCCCTGATTTAGGGTGGTTCTTCCCACTATAAGCAATCCAATCAAGAAAATCCATTACAGTTGTACCCAGCTGTTTGATTTTTATATAATTCCAGATGTAACAAAATTAACAGCCAAGATTAGTCATTATAGTAAGAGATTGAGTGCTGACCCCTAAATGGCACGTCTTTCCTGGTGCCTCCCCCTGTACTACCAAGGCTCAAGAATGTTGTGGAAGAGGGGTTAAAAATGATGTAAGAGAGGGATGATGGGGAGGAGTGCCATGAAGTGAAAACCACCGAATTTGATGTGACTATTGCACTCATGAACTCACACCAGCTGTGGTTAATGGCACAAGATCTACACATAACCAGTTCAGTTAAAATTCTCTCATGGATGAATGTCTTCTCTGGCCCTCATTCCTCACTGAAGAGCTGTAGGCAGTTGATAAATGCAGGAGGAAGGAGAATCATTCTTTTTTTTTTTCAAAATGTGTAGCCACTGATAGTTTTCCCAAGCTCCAGTTGATGGTCCCATACCCACACTCATATGGACAGCACTAATTGACTTAGTGGGAGGGAGGGAGGGGAGGAGGGAGATAGATAGATAGATAGATAGATAGATAGATAGATAGATAGATAGATAGATGAAATATGAAGTTAGGCATGTACTATAGAGATTTTGTAGGGTTTTATGAGGAAATAGATGAGATGATAGGTATTATCATGTTTCATTATCTCTGTGTATAAAAATTTAAAGAATAAAGAAAAATTAATATTAAAAATAGCAAAAATGTGTTCATAGAATATTCAGAGAATAGGAAAGAAGCCAGTACAGTCATAGTAAGAAGAAGGAGAGATTAAGGAAATGGAGATAAAAGAGAGCCAAGACTAGGGCATATATAGGGCATACTTGAGTTTACACTATTAACTCTGACTGTGGAGATGATTGAAAAATAGTAAAATAGTGAGGTAGTGACAGATCATGATTTGACTTCAGAAAAAAGCCTTCTCACTTAATGATAGAACTATACCATGTGTTTCAAGGAAGAAAGTAGGCTAATCATGTGAGATCTGCTATACTTTCAAAGTGGAGCCTCCAGGATTTGCCAGTAGGTTATATGTAAAACATAAAAGAGATAAACTAACGATAACTCCCAGGATTTTATTAAGTAACTAGAAGAACAAAGGGAGAGTTTCAAGAGATGGAAGAGTCATAGTCTGTCTTAGTTACTGTTCCATTGCTAGAAACCATGACCAAGGCACCTCTTGTAGCATTCAACTGGGGCCTTCTTACAGCTTTAGAGGTGGTTAGCCCATGATCTTCATGGTGGGAAGCAGACACGCATGACACTGGGGCAGTAGCTGAGAGCTTTACATCTTGATCTGAAGGCAATTGGCAGAGAGAGAAACTGAGACTTGCATGGGCTTTTGCACCTCAAGACCCACCCAAGCCATACACCCCCTCCAAAAAGGCTACATCTTCGAATCCACCAACTGTAGACCAAACATGCAAACACATGAGCCCATGGGAGATATTTTCCACTCAAATCACCAGAGCCTTTCTTTATGGAAGAAAGGGGGTTATTTGGGCATATGTCCCAGAAGGCTAAGAGTCCATCATGGTGGGGAGACATGCAGCAGGCATGGCAGGAGTGTGAAGCTGAAGATACACATCTTGAACCAGAGTTGAAGCACAGAGAGCAAATTGTGAACAGGGATAGGTCTTACACTCTCAAAGCCCTTCCTAGATCACACCTCCTAAGCTTCCACGAGGAGCATGACCAACTGGAGACCAAATAATTAAACACATGAGCTTAGGGGGAAACATTGTTATTCAAAACACCATAACCACTGACCAACATCTTCAGCACAAAAATACTTATGTGGAAAAAAAATAACAATCAAGATTTTAAAATGGAAATTTCCATTAGGAAGAATTGGATATGAATTGAGTAGTTCAGGGCCTATGTCTTAGTTAGAGTTGGAAATGGTGAGGTAGAGACTGAGAATTTAAAGCCAGTCAGCTGGATGAGGTGGTCCATGAAGTGTGCATACACAGAGACAAAGCCAGGAGACCTCAGATCTCCCCAGGAGTTAGAGAGGAGAAACAACGGAGGATTCAGCTGGCGCTCTCTGAGGAAAGCTGGAGTGGTTGATACCCGAGGAGCGGGTGCTTCCTGGAGGCCAGCGACGAGCAGAGAAGTTGGCTGCTGAGTTTTGCAAGGACGAGGCAGGCAAGTCCGTCATAATTCCTGCTTCACAGAAAAGTCTGTCAGGTATTCTGGGCCAGAAGGCACAAGAAGATATTCCAATGACTCAGAGAACTTTGTGGGTGACTGTCCAGACATCCAGCTTTCTGGACATTTTATATGTCATTTTTATAGTTTTAAAGGTGCTTGCCAGCACTTCCTGCATATTCAGGTAATATTTCTTCCTTCTCAGGTCTGTGGTGAGGCTGAGAATGAAATAGTGACAGTCTTACACTTAAGCTTAAGTTGTGCAGGATTAAGGTCTAAGGCCCAAGATGTTTTTAGGTTGGTAATGCAACCAATTTCTTTTTCTTTTCCATTTTTTATTAGGTATTTAGCTCATTTACATTTCCAATGCTATACCAAAAGTCCCCCATACCCACCCACCCCCACTCCCCTATCCACCCACTCCCCCTTTTTGGCCCTGGCGTTCCCCTGTACTGGGGCATATAAAGTTTGCGTGTCCAATGGGCCTCTCTTTCCAGTGATGGCCGACTAGGCCATCTTTTGATACATATGCAGCTAGAGTCAAGAGCTCCGGGGTACTGGTTAGTTCATAATGTTGTTCCACCTATAGGGTTGCAGATCCCTTTAGCTCCTTGGGTTCTTTCTCTAGCTCCTCCATTGGGAGCCCTGTGATCCATCCATTAGCTGACTGTGAGCATCCACTTCTGTGTTTGCTAGGCCCCGGCATAGTCTCACAAGAGACAGCTACATCTGGGTCCTTTCGATAAAATCTTGCTAGTATATGCAATGGTGTCAGCGTTTGGATGCTGATTATGGGGTGGATCCCTGGATATGGCAGTCTCTACATGGTCCATCCTTTCATCTCAGCTCCAAACTTTGTCTCTGTAACTCCTTCCGTGGGTGTTTTGTTCCCAATTCTAAGGAGGGGCATAGTGTCCACACTTCAGTCTTCATTCTTCTTGAGTTTCATGTGTTTAGCAAATTGTATCTTATATCTTGGGTATCCTAGGTTTGGGGCTAATATCCCCTTATCAGTGAGTACATATTGTGTGAGTTCCTTTGTGAATGTGTTACCTCACTCAGGATGATGCCCTCCAGGTCCATCCATTTGGCTAGGAATTTCATAAATTCATTCTTTTTAATAGCTGAGTAGTACTCCATTGTGTAGATGTACCACATTTTCTGTATCCATTCCTCTGTTGAGGGGCATCTGGGTTCTTTCCAGCTTCTGACTATTATAAATAAGGCTGCTATGAACATAGTGGAGCATGTGTCCTTCTTACCAGTTGGGGCATCTTCTGGATATATGCCCAGGAGAGGTATTGCTGGATCCTCCAGTAGTACTATGTCCAATTTTCTGAGGAACCGCCAGACTGATTTCCAGAGTGGTTGTACAAGCCTGCAATCCCACCAACAATGGAGGAGTGTTCCTCTTTCTCCACATCCACGCCAGCATCTGCTGTCACCTGAATTTTTGATCTTAGCCATTCTGACTGGTGTGAGGTGGAATCTCAGGGTTGTTTTGATTTGCATTTCCCTGATGATTAAGGATGTTGAACATTTTTTCAGGTGCTTCTCTGCCATTCGGTATTCCTCAGGTGAGAATTCTTTGTTCAGTTCTGAGCCCCATTTTTTAATGGGGGCAACCAATTTCTTATGATAGAAATTTATTTAGGGACAGAATTCTGAATTTGCCAAGATAGGATAGGTAGCAGAATACTTCCTCCAAGGTTGCCAAATCCATATGAACTGGAGATTATGAATGTAATCTTACCTGGTGGTTCTCACAATTGTTATTATTGTTTATAGCTTATTATTGTAAGATAAAGAGTCTTTTATTGGACTAAAAGGAGAAAATGTAAAGATAATATATTATGTACTGTATGGAAGTATCAACTGTTAATAAAGAGCAGAAGGCCTATTAGCTAAGGCAGGTAAAAGGAGGTGGAGTCCTGGTAAAGAAAGAGGAACTCTGGGATAGGGTCAGTCAAGGGAGATTCTCCCCAAACTCTAAGGACACAGACACATGAAACAGGAGAGGTAACCAGCCGTGCAGCATTTATAGAATAGAATAAATGGGTTAATTCAGTTATGGGCTAGTAGGGGAACAAGCATTTATTCATATGTACTTAAGTTTCAGAGTGGTTATTTCAGGAACTGGGGAGCAGGTGGACAACCTCGAGGTTACAGTTTAGTCCATTATTGTCATGGCGGTAAGCATAAAGGCACACAGGCAGACATGGTGCTGGAGACGTAGCTGAGAGTTCTACATCTGAATCTGTAAGCTGCAGGAAGAGAGTGAGATGTTGAACCTGGCTTCTGAAACCTCAAAGCCCATACCCAGGGACACATTTCCTCCGACATGGCCACACCTCCTAATGCCACTTCATAAGCATTCAAATATAAGTCTATGAGGGCCATTCTCACTCAAACCACCACAGTTTACAAAAAATAAAAAATAAATTAAAAAAAAAGAGCTTGGAAGTGAGTTAAATCTTCTAAGGATGTGCAGAGACTTTCAGAAAGGCAGTTGAAATTAGAGGTGATTTTGCTTATGTGGGCAAGGTGAACGGATTTAGGAAGCAGGAGTAGACCGGTATACTTAGGATGTGCTCAGAAAGGGGAGTCTGGAATTTAACTAGTTCTTTGTTTAATTTTTTTCCCTTCATTTTTGAGATTATGATATAATTACAGCATTTCTCCCTGTTCTTTCCTCCCTCTAAAACTTCGCATATAAAAATTTCCATCTTTCCTTGTTTTCTCTCAAATTCATGGCTTCTTTTTGCATTATTGTTACTTACATATATGTATATTTACATACATTATACATATATTGTTACATACATTATATACACCATACACATATACATTAAGCACACATACATTACATATATTATACATATGTTGTACACATATATGTATGTTTATATACATTATACATACAGTATACATATATTTATATACGTATATTTCTAAATGCAATCTTCTACTTCTGTAAAATGTTACTTATACATATGTTTTTGTAATGCGTCCTGGACCCTAGCCTAACAAATGACATGTTGGAGGCACCATTCACACCTTATAACCCAAACATCTGCCAAAAGAGGAAAAAAAAAACCCCAATCAATCAATCAAGACCTGGCCCATAGTTCCTGGATCCAAGAATCTCTAAATGTGCTAACTTGGCTTCTATAGTTCTGCTACTGTTAACTGTTCCTGCTAACTAACCTGTCATCCAGGATGTGGGGCTTGTGTTTAAAAGACAATGGGCAGTGAGGCCTGGGGCTGCATGATCTGGGCAAGGTCCCCATGCAGCCACTGGCTGGTGATAAAAACTTTCTTCTCAGTTTTAAGAGGGTCTATATGTGTTCTCTGGTCTGTGGAGAGCCGTGCCCCGAGCAATCACGTGCGTGCCGCCAGTAATCGCTGTGGAGAGCCGTGCCGCAAGCAATCGCCATTATAAGATGGCGCTGGCCTCCGCTGTGCCTAACTAGTAAACAAGCCTTGTACGCAGGTGCGAGAGTGAACTCACTCCTAGTCACTCCTATTCTCGGGGTGTAATAGTGGGGTGATGGGCGAGCAACGAATCAGGAGCTGTCACGCCATAGCAGGTGCTGAAACGTCACGCTGCGGGCTATAAAAGCGGCGCCATTTTCCCGGTTTGGGATCTTCCTGAGAAGCAAGCAATAAAGCTTTTGCCGCGGAAGATTCCGGTTTGTTGCGTCTTTCTTGCTGGTCGAGTGGGACACAATACTGGTCAACATTTTCGGGGCTGACCATTTGGTATTGGATGACCAACCTGTGTGCTCTTCGGTGGGGAAAACTGTTTCCCCCAATCTCAGTAACCCCTAGTTGCCTGTAGTTCTTTTCCTAGGGTTGGAGCCTCCTGGGCTTTCCCCGTCCAGTTTGGCATAGTCACTGCTGTCATTTTCATTAAGCTCAGACTAGGGCAGCCATGTTGTTTAGACTTTATGAGTATAGAAATTACCAGAAAACACAGTCTCAGAGCAAACTTCCTCATCTTCTGGCTCTTACAGTCTCTCCCCAGCCTTTTCTGCACTGTCTCCTGAAACTTAGGTCCAGGAGTTGTTGGGTAGATGTATTCATTGGGACTGGGCTCTACAAATCTATTCTTTCCATCTGATATGACAGGAAATGGACCAAGACCACTGAACCTCATTAAAATGTTTCCCTTTTTTCTTTTTCAGTGCTAGGGACCAAACCTAGGACCTTCCACACACTAGACCACTAAGCAGCCTCCCCAAGTCTTCCTCAATTTTATTTTGAGGCAATCTCTTTAGACTGCCCAGGCTAGCCTTGAACTTAGTGGGTACTTACTTGGTAAGGGTGTATGATGGAAGGGTAATCTTGGACTTGAGAACCTAGGAACCACACAGCTCTGAGGTCGGACAGTATCCCATGGGAAGAGTATCCTGATTACCCAGGCTGGCAAGTTCCTTTGTTAGAGCTAATGACTGCATTCTACTTTCCCCAAATTTCCCTGTGGTAAATATCTTCATGGTTTCTGTCTTTTCAGTGGACTCTGAAAAATATTAACACATCAAATCATCAAAAAGATAATCAATCCTTCTCAATAGAGATAGCTTAAGTTAATGCTTTAGTGTTAAACTTTTTCCCCCAGTGCTAGAGATGTCACTGAGGACCTTGAAAATACTAAGCAGGCACATTATCTTTAAGCTACACCACAAGCTAGAATTTTGATATCAAGAATAGCAATAACACCAACTTTAGGTGTTTCTGCTCAGATGGAAGGTTATCCTGGGGTTTAGAAGCCTAGGAACCACATGGCTCCTGAAGGACGACAGTGTGGGACAGTGACCCATGGGAAGGGTATCCTGAGACATCAGAACTCGGAACTACAGAGCTCCGAGGAAGCCTTCTCAGCAGAGGCATTAGCGCTCCCAAGGGAGGGTATCTCCTACTGAGCTGAGGAGCTCAAGAGTCTGATCTCTGCTCCTTCTTCACTTCTTCTCTACTTTTTCTCTTCTTTGCTTGTTCTCTTCTCAGCTTCTTCCAACGAGAAAGTTGCTCCAGGCAGTGCATCTTATAAAAGATATTTATTGACAGTAATAATACAGGAGTGTGAGGGACAAAACGAGGGATGGCTGCTCTCTGCTCCCGGGAGTGGACAGACAGGGAATGGACAAAGGGGCAGTGCTTATATAGGATTTCTGAGGAGGCTGGAGAGGAGGGTCTGCCACTGTACACAGTTCCTGCAGTGGTGCTTCACCAAGGTTGTAGGCTAAGGCAGGAAAGAAGATGTCGCTACCGCGGACAGCTCCCAAAGAGTAGCTCCTGCCAAGGAGGGAAAGATGTGTCACCATGGACAGCTCCATGGCATCTGTAGGCTTGAGATGCTGTGGTGCAGGCTGAGATCTTATGGTTGACACCATTTCGACAGGAGCTGCCATTTTGGACAGCCCCTATGGAACATTTTACTGAGAGGGTCATAGGCTGGTGCGGGAAGGAAGGACCTGCCACCTCTTTGATGGCTTTTGTGACTCACTGCTCAGGAACTATACAGACAAAACAAAAATAGTCCAGAAGGAATGAAAAGTAAGAATGCCTCCCATATAACTTCCTACACACAACCAATGCTTTCTTCTTCTTTTTTTTAAGTTAAAAACTTATTTTCAGAAATATTTTCACTCAGATTAATGGAGGCATAATTAGCAAATAATAAAAAAGCATGCATATTTGAGGTATGCCAGGCAGGTGCAAAGTGATGTTTCAATATATAGTATGATGTAATAAATTACTATCATAATTAAGTAGATTAATTGTGTCAGTCGGTATTTTATTGCTGTGAAGAGACACTGTGACCATGATGACTCTTATACAAGAGCACATTTAACCAGGGCTGGCTTACAGCTTCAGAAGTTTAGTTCATTATTACTGTGGTAGAGAATATGCCTGCATGCAGGTAGTCATGGTACTTGGCAGGTAGCTGAGAGTTCTACATCTGGATTGGAAGGAAGGCAGCATGGAGGGAGGGAGGGAGGGAGGGAGGGAGGGAGAGAGAGAGAGAGAGAGAGAGAGAGAGAGAGAGAGAGAGAGAGAGACTGGGCCTGGCCTGAGCACTTGAAATTCAAAGCCTACTACCAGGGACACAAGATCTCCAACAAGTTAATAGCTACTCCAACAAGGCCATACCTCCTAAGAATATCACTCCCAAATGACCAACCATCCACACATTTGAGACTATGGTGGCCATTCCTATTCAAACAAGAAGTCCTTAATAGTTAGAACCATATATACCAAAGACCATGAATTTCTTTCTTTTTTAAGATTTTATTTCTTTATTCTATGTAAGTACACTGTAGCCATCTTTAGACACCCCAGAACAGGGCATCAGATCTCATTACAGATGGTTGTGAGCCACCGTGTGGTTGCTGGGATTTGAACTCAGGACCTTCAGAAGAGCAGTCAGTGCTCTTAACCACTGAGCCATCTCTCCAGCCTGACCATGAGTTTCTAAGAAAATCACAAGGCCATTACAGTTCATGCAAAATTATCAAAAACTCTCATAAACAAAAGCAGTTTTCTCTAAGCCCAATATCCCCCCACCCATTGGCAATAGATGCACAACCACATCAAGGCTAATGAATACACAAAAGTGCTGCAAAGACTAAAGAGCATCTCCTGGAGAGAGAGTCAGCTGCAGCCATGATAAAGTCAACACATGCTTCCTCATGTACAAGGCTGATTCAATCTATAAACAGACCATGTATATCCTCCACCCAGTGCTCCTATGATGTCTTGGCTTTACATAGATCAATGTTCCTTTCACCAGCCCTTTCCTGTTGACCTTGGTATTGGAAGGTTCCTTGTATGAACTTGAAGGAAACTCTAGTCTTTAGACAGGAGAAATATACAAGGACTAAAAAGGCACTGTTCATTGTAGCTCAGTGATGAGCATGTAGATTTTCAAAAAAAATTATCAGCCTTCGGATAGATGGATCAGGGCTTAAGAGCACCTGTAGCTTTTACTGAGGATAAAGGTTTGGTGACCAGCACCCAAATGGAGACTCTTAACTATCTATAACTCCAGACCCAGGAGGGCCCAACATACTTTTCTGACCTCAGCTAGAATTTTAGGAGTTTTAGATATTCTGAACTGTCAGTAGTCTTCAGGAGCATCCTTTACTCCAGGATAACAGGAGAGAATGGGACTATCAATTTCCAGAAGATAATCAAGCGTTTAGACTGGGGGTGTCTTTCCTTCACATCATTAATCACTTTCATGTCCTCTTCATCCAGGAGCCAACTGAGCATGTGCAGTCTGATGAGGCTGGGCAGTCGGGACACACATTGACCCAGAGCCTTGACAGTGGTGGCCTGAACTTGAATGCGTCCTGGGATATTCCTGCAGATGTTCAGCTCTTGTAGGTTTGGCAAGTTGTCCAGGGCTTGAAAGAAATTTCTATATCCTTCCTCGGTAATCTTGTGATTCATGGAAATATCTAAGTTCTCAAGTTTCTGGAAACCTCCACTGGTTGCCGCCCTGGCTGAAAACAAAACACGTATGAAAACACAATCAAGAGGACTTCAATAATGCTCACAAGTTATTGGAACTACTCCCAAACCCCTACAATGAAGGTTGGAATTCTCTACATGATGTTTTAGAGATCAAACCTTGAAAGCATCAAACAGCAGCCTGGTTGATAGAAAACGACCTGGACAAACAGAAAGGGGAAGCAGACACAAGGAAGTCAAAAACAGGGAGTTGCAGTTGTCTGTACAATGTACTTTTCTTCTGTCTAACAGGAGGACATATGTCAGGGCAGAGCCTAGGTATGGACCAGGGTACAGTACAGGGGACTGAGAAAATGTGTTAACAATGTCTCCCTTTATGCAGAGAAGGGAAGGTGACAGTCCTTAAAGCTGTCCTCTCACTGGCTACTATAGAGCCTTCCACCTATAGCTCAGAAGGGACTCCCTGGTTACTCAAAGCAGGGCTCTGAAGGAAATGGAGCTAAACTCATGGTGACTTTACAAGTGAAGATCTAGTACAGCTTTTGTTTCATTATTCACTATGTAACCACTTTTCCCTTCTATGGGGAAAATTAGAGTAGACTTCACCCAGAATCATGTTATAGCTTGAGTGTAAAGAAAGAGGGACTAAGAAAGTGTTTCTTCTGTGTCCTGAATAAGGATCTTCAGTGATAGTCAGGGGGTATTTCTCATTCCCTGAATAAATATACTTCTGGAAGAACTGGAGAACATCTCAGCCTCCCCCCCCCCCCCGGCCTGCTGTCCTCTGGTTTTCTTGATTTTCCATGTCACATTATATCATTATCTGTTGCTATGGTGTGTATAAGTGCAGTTGCATGACTATAAAGTTGAAACATTGACCAAGAGTAAGCTGTCAGTTGTCCATGGAGAGAAGGGCACTGTTACCACACTGAGATGACTCGGCAGGTGAGGCCAATGATCTTTGGTCATGTGTGCTACTGTGCATATAAGGCACAGTCACAGTGCTCTATGATCACATGTGCTATTTTGCATATAAAGAACAAACACAATCTTGGGTGAAAACAGACAAACCTAGCCTATTGTATAGGATTTCCCCACATGAAATGTCTAGTGGCAAAAGCAGCTATGGTGACAGAGAGAGTGCAGTGGTCATCTGTGAGGGTGTGGAGGGCACTGCTGGAGAATGGAAACAACTCAGGTTTGGGGCTCTGGGAAAGCTCTGTGCTCTAGCCTAGTTGACTTCTACATTGACAGGGATAAGAGGTTGCAGGAACGTGAACATGAAGTGGACATAGCTCTACATTTCCCCACAATATACCTGTCGTGTCAGTATTCAGTTGAGTCAGAGTGTATCTGGTCAGGGGTCTGAAACACCAAGTGTGAGGACAGAGATATTACTGGACAGTGGTGCAGGACCAGACACTGCTCTAGTGTATGTGTGAGGCCCTGAGTTCAAACCACAGACTGGATACTTCTACACCCCCCCCCCCCACACACACACCCTGATTTGAAAAAAAGAGACACGGTTAACTTTCCCAGTCACACCAGGACGACTCTACGTCTGCAGAAGGGCAGGAGAGGAAGCAGGTGACGGTGGAAATGAGGAAGCCTTTGGAAGTCTTTCCTGGCTCTAGATGCTTGTAGCAGGCAGATCCAATGACACCACTGCTTCCACACAAGGGAACCCCTTTCTCTGAGGGAAACTCACCAATTTCAATCACACTGTCATTGTCCAAGATGTCGTGAAAGGTGAGAACTCGGAGGCACGGAAGCTGCAGACACTGCCGGACAATCAGTTTGGCCACTTGGTGAATCCCGTCCCCAGTGGGAATGAGCAGTTCCTCCAGGTTCCTGAGAGAACCCAGAGCCTGGGCTGTGGGAGACACAGGAGAGCCATCCTCAGGAGCTGTTCCATTGTGAGCAGCTTATGACTTACACGGTCTCTAGTCTAGAAGGCCCTACCTAGCACAGGCCCTCCTCATCCCTGTCCTCTCCAAGGGCAGGAGAAGGGGTCAGCACAGAGCTGCTCCCTGCTGCTCACTTCTGCTTCTTCCTCCATCCTTCCCCAACCTGTTTCTTTACCCAAATCCAGGCTGTATCTTCATCTCTACTCTGTCTTCTTAATTGGAGTTCCCACTGAAGGTCACTCTCCTAGCTGCACAGTGCCTTCAGACCCCTCCCTTCCATCCCACCTCCAGCCATCATCTCTAGGACATCCAATGTCCTCAGTAAAGCATGGTCCACTACTCTGACAACTTTCCACTATATACCCTAAGCATGATGTCCTAAAAATCATGTGATCACTAGTCTCTACTTCTGTGCCTTTGTAGAAGCTAATTAATGGACTTTGTAGCATGGGCCAATGTTCTAGACCTATCTTTCACTTTCCTCTTTTCTGGAATAACACATTTTTTTCACAGACTCCTTTTTTCTTTTACTTTCTTTCGTTTTTTTTTTTAAGAAAAGATAATATTTATTTAGAACTCAACTCCATGGATTTGTGAGTTGCTCAGTGATACAGTGCTTGCCTAGCACGCTGGATACCATGGCAACACACACATACTCTCACACACACACAGAGTTGCTCTCTCTCTCTAGGAAACTCGGGCTTGCCTTATCAACAATACAGTCTGAAAAACATCGTGAATATACAACTCTGTATAATACATCTGCAGTCTCCCCTGTCACTTCACTTAACCTGTTAAGAGTAATTTCCATGAAAACTCATTACTTTCTCAATACTTTATTAAGTCAAAAGTATTGAAATTTAGGGCAGGGTAGTACTAGATGCTCTTCCAGAGGACCTGGGTTCAATTCCCAGCACCTATATGGCAGCTTACAACTGTATGACACTCAAGTTCCATGAGCTCCAACACCCTCGCACAGACAAACATGCACACAAAATGCACATGAAATAAAAATAAATAAAATTTAAAAAGTATTGAAACTCTTTGTGTACTTATCATGGTAGTAATTCTGACTCAGTGTTTCTAACTGTGTGTGTGTGTTCCAGAAACCAACCTTTGGAACAAAAAGCATAAAGCATTTTAGAGTGCATGAGGAACAATAAACGTAAACATCATGCCATCATGACCAAATTCTAGCCTAAGAAGTCACTGAGATCATTTCATTTAATGGTATCAAGCATGAAGATGTGTGGGACCCACCTTGACAGCATTTCAGGGATGAGACTGAGTATTGCTATAACATCTTCCCATGGACCAACACAGCTGGTGCAGCTGACCATCTGTATTGGCACATTCCACCCACAACTTGTCGAAGTTTTTTTTATTACATTTACTTAATTGTGTGTGTGTGTGTGTGTGTGTGTGTGTGTGTGTGTGTGTGTGTGTGTGACAGTATGTGTGTGAAGGTCAGAGAACAACATGCCTAACTAAATAAGTTCTTTCTTTCCACTATGCTTGTCATATGAATAAAATTCAAGGCTTCCAGCTTGGCATCAAGATTTTGGAATGCTCTGAATCATTTTGCCAGACATTAAGTCTTTTTAAAATGATCTCGATGCCAAACATGTACAGACATTGACACCATGTCATAGTCCTTGAACAACACAGTGCTGTTTATGTAGCATCTATATTGTACTGGGTATTGTAGACAATCTAGAGATGGCATGAAGAATACGGAGGATGTGGAATGTTCCACTGGTGGTTTTATGTCAACTTGTCATGAGCTAGAGACATTTTGGAAGAAAGATCCTCAAGTGAGGAACTGCCTCCACGAGATTGTCTTGTAGACCAGCCTGTGGTGCATTTTCTTGATTGATGAGGAAGGACAGCATGAGTGGTACCACCCCTGGTGGTCACAGGTGTTATATGAAAGCAGAGTGAGCCATTCACAAGGGAAAAGCCAATAAGCAGCACACCTCTGCTTCAGTTCCTGACTTCAGGTTCCTGCCCTGATTTCCTAAGGTGATGGAGTGTTACCTGAGATCTGTAACCTCATAAACCCTTCCCTCTCCATGCTGCTGTTAGTTCTGGTGCTTTATCACAGCAACAGAAAGCCTAGCCAGCAGTCCAAGGACAACCGTTCAAACTTGCTTTATTTTCTGTTGACAGGAAAAGAAAGAAGAGGAGAAGGAGGAGACAAAGAGTAAATTAAGAAACAGTGTTTCATAAATAAACTTACCAAACTTTTCTGACGTTTCCTTATCTGGAAATTGTTGATCTTTAAGATTCAGTATCTTCAGAGAAACAAAATTTGGCAAAATGTTGACTAGTAAAGGAAAATAAAATCATTTAGATCAGTACATTTTCTATGACATGGGAAAACCATTGAAATACAGAGCATTTAAAAAGTAATCAAAGGTGATATGACATTCAGACTGAATCACTATGACTAAGGAGAGGACACAACTCTGAGAATGAAACATGTAAATTGTAGCTCATTGACTCTTGTGAGAGCCTCACTGAGGATCATGTGTCCTCACAGTTCCCATGACATCCGTGGCATTTAATTCTCAAGTATGTAATGACTTTGTGCACAGGAGCATGTGAAGTCAAAGCCATTGATTTCTTACCAAAGGTCATGGCTTCAAAGCATCGTCCAGAAAACTCAATCTCTCTGAGTTTCTTGCAGGAAGCAAGCACAGCCATGAGAGACTCACAATTTGAAAGGAAATCACATTTCAGATGGAAAACATGGAGATTTGGAAAGTTCTGGATGAATTTAACTGGAAAAGATGAAGGATGTTCAGAAATTAGAGAAGGCCACACATTTTTATTAGAATTGGGTTCTTGACCCATCAGCTGCAGCCACACTGATTAAACAGGCAGTAGCACTGTGGCACAGTATCTAGGTGTCAGACGCCATTCATTGTGCTTGTGCTCAACTTACACAACTGACTAGTGAACAGATGACCTAGGGCAAGTTCCTGACCCTCTCTGGATCAGTTTTCTGTTCTCAAATTTCAAAATAAGGGCTTATCAAGTAGTAACAATATCCTCAGTCCCAGACATGTTAAACTTTTCCTTAAGGTTTTGGTCAGAAGAGTCCAAGAGATTCCCCCAAACAATACAGGCTTTGGTTGTTGTTCTTGGTTTGCTCCCAGAACTTGGAGGTAAGACGCTGTTAAAGACACCACTGCACTTGGAGGGATCAGAGTAGAACAGATCGGAAAGCCTCCTCCCTGCCAACTAGTTCTCTCTCTCTCTCTCTCTCTCTCTCTCTCTCTCTCTCTNTNTTNCTACTCTCTCTCCCTCCCTCCCTCTCTCCCTCTCTCTCTTTCTCYCTCCCTTCCTCCCTCCCTCCCCCTCTCTCTGCCTTTCTCCTTTATCCTCCCCTCACCATGCACACAAGAAGTGTCATGAATTTGAGACTGAGTGGGAAAGACATGGAAGGAATTGGAGGAAGAATGGGCAGAAATGATATAAACATAGCACTAATTGTTGAAATTTGAAAAAAAATTGAATAATGGCTCAGTAAAACCACCTTCAGTTTTTTAACTCTAATGTCTCTATGTTTGTATGCTGCATTTATGAATAAACATTTTATACAAAGTAACATGAAAGAAAGAATAATTCTGTAACATAAATTGTGAAGTTTACTTTATATTTAAAATTTTTATTACATGTAATTATGTGTGTGTGTGTGCTTGCTAATGCACTCCCAGAACTTTTTGTTCTTTTTGTTTTGTGAGACAACACCTCACACTGTAGCTCAGACTAATCTAGAATTCAGTGGTTTTGAATTTAGGCCACCCTCTCCCTTAGGTTCTCACAAGCTATGGTTTCAGGTATGGAGCACCAGGCCACACTTCAGTAGTCTTTGGCATGGCACTTGTAGGTTCACTTAGTCTCCAGTGTTCCCCAAATCAAGTGGCCTATCAAACTTTAAAGCATTTTTCTAAAGGATGTATTTCAGAAATGTGGTTGCACTGTCATCCATCATCCATGAGGCTAGGAAGAATGGGAAAATGTTCAGATTGTTACCAGTAAGATTTCCTTCTCCCTCAGCAAGCAGATGTGTAAGTGGTGATGTAAAAACAACTTAAAATCAAAATAAAAGAACTCTACAAATAATTTTGGAGAGAAAGATGAAGAAGAAGAAGAGGAAAAGGAAGAGAAAGAGGAAGAGGAATAGGAATAGGATGAGGATGAGGTAGGAAGGAAAATCATGCTATTTGAGGTAAGCTGGCACAATCAGTAACAAAGGACAGTATGTAGCAGAAAGCAACTGCACAGTATGAGGGCAGGACAGAGGGAAAGTCTCCTCAGAAGAGGAGGAAGAAAGCTCAATCATTAAAAAAAAATGGTGCTTGGTAAAGACGTAGGAAGAACAGAAGGAAAGATTGTTTCCCTGAGATAGGATGCGGAAAATTTTCAGTTTTATCACAGCTGACTGCAGGGATGTGGATACATAAGCAGTGGCCTCTCTTAGCTGAAAAAAACTTGAGAAAAATCACTTAACATCTTTCTTTATGACTTAACGTCCCCAGATGCACAGTGACCACAATCACAGTACTCTCTCTCACACAGTGAAGAGTGAATTATTCTGAAGTGTTCAGAACAGTCCTTAGCATATAGTAAACACTCAAGATTTACAATAAGTCTCCAAGAAAGGGTGATGTTCCCACAGTTCATGCTGTCAGGCCCAGGGAAGTTTTGACTAATGATGATTTAATGGTTCTAACAATTACTAGCCAACTAGCTTTACCAGCTGAGACATGAAATGGAGATCAAGCACCATCCTTACCTAGTTTGGAGAGGTCAGACTCCGTGGAGGTTTGGATGGATAACTTCTCCATGTGAAGGAGGTTTGGGAACTCTCCAGGAAGGACTGAGAGCACATCCGGTTTGCCATCTAGTCTCACACACAGTTCTTTCAGGCCCAGGAACTTGTGCAAGTTATGGAAGAGCTGATCTGGAAAGCAGCACAGAGTTCCCATCACTCAAGAGCCCAAGTGCAAGTTCTCAAGGTGCTTCAGCCATATTCATACTTCCAAGATGAAACTCCTCAGACATCCTAACGTCGATTAGGAAGCACATGCATGAAGTTACTGCCAGCTGCAGCATCTGCTGATCATGGGCAGACTCTAGGGCAAGCCCTGTGCTGGACTCTAGACTCACAAAAAAATTGACATCTCCCTTAGCAATAGTGTGGGAACATCTAATTTTGCAGATGCAAATGCATGCACAGCTGGACTCCTGCTTCCAATTCATAAAGTGTAAAAATTAGATTAACGACACATGTATGAGCTAAAGCCATAGAACTGTTAGAAGAAAAACGTAATGTTCAGGACCTTGAACTTTTTGATGGTGGATCCTTAGATATGCAATAAAAAGCAGTAGCAAAAATTAGACCTTGGACAATGCTTGGTTATTAACTTGACTACCTTGAAAATTAATTAAAACCTTAATGACTGTGAGGCTTTATTCTCTAGTTAAAAATTCAAATTGGGAAGATCAACATCTACTTTGGACCTTTGAGTTGGGAAAATCCACCTTTACTCATTCCTTCTCCTGGCAGCCTATATAAAGGACATGAGAGAAAGAAGCCCTCTGTCTCTGTCTCTGTCTCTGTCYCTCTGTCTCTGTCTCTGTCTCTGTCTCTCTGTCTCTGYTCTGTCTCTCTCTGGCTCTCTCTGGCTCTCTCTGGCTCTCTCTCTCTCTCTCTCTCTCTCTCCCTCCCTCCCTGCTTGCTCTCCCTCTCACTAGCAAGTCCATTCCTACACTGGTATTAGAGCCTGCTTCTTCTAACCTTATAGACTGAATGACTACTGGATTCATAGACTGTCTGTTGGTAGAGAGTCATTGTTGGCCTAGTTGAACCACAGCCTTTAAGCCATTCTAAGAAATTCCCTTTCTCATTTTATATAGATTAATTCTATAAATTTCCTATAAGTTCTTCTATCAGACCTCAACTATTAAAGACCTTATCAAAATTAACAATTGTTCATGCAGCAAAAACACACACAAAGAGATGAGATATCAGAACATTACAAAGAGATGAAAGTGACAATCTACAGAATGGAAGAAAATGTTTTTTGAGCCATGTGACTGATAAAGGTTTGATAGATTTATTTTTGTGGAACCCAGGGTCTTGCACATGGTAGACATACTCTGTCTATAACAAAAGGGTTTAAATCCACAATACACAAAGTCCTGCTACAAGAGAACATCAATGATTCTGTGTTGTTTTCTTTGAGATAGATTTACTCTATAGCCTTGCCTGGCCCAGTGCAGATGATTCGACAGAATCAGTTCACATACAGTCCACCATCTATCACTAACAAGCAATTCAAACGTCCTTAAAAGGATCTTGAAAGATTAATACTGGTGGTAATGTTCTCCTAGTGTTGTCTGAGTTAACTGGAAACCCTTTCTATGATCCAGGGCCTTCCACTGCCCCAAAACAGTGAAAAAGTACAGGTCTCTCCTACCAAGACACATTCATGGCCTTGTGCCTGAGAAGTTCCCTTCATGTAAAGCTAAGAATGAGACACAGTGTCAAGCAGAGTGGCTATGGGAATACACTTGGGGATACCTGGTAACTGGTTTGTCTCTGAGACCTCGAGAGACTGCAGGGCAGGCAGGGTGAGAAGCAGCTCCTGTTCTGCTCTGCTGAGCTCCAGCCTGGACATGGAACACTTGGTGACAGAGGCCTTACTCAGCTCCAGAGCTGGGCAGATGCTTTCAAGGAAGCCACTGCTGTTGAATAAACGGAACTCAATACTCTGTGAAGCTGAGAAGACTTCCATGAGGACCTGGAGCAGTGCTTGATCTGCTGCATCCGTGTTGTTCACTTGAACTTCCAGCTTGGGGATCTTGCATGGCTTGGGGGACAGTTTCCAGTACCCTTCACTGATGTCTGGTAGGGCTCTGGGTCGGATATTTTCATAGTTTTTTATGATCTCCTCATCTTGAGCAAAATTTCTCCTCCATTCACTTATATGCTCAAAGGCAGATGTATACTCCTCATCTATAGCTGGTGGCTGTAAGTTTTCAAAATATGTCTTGAATGAATAATCTACATAAGATGACATTTTATTTCCATTTATGGAAACCTTTAAGCTCCTCAACAGTAACAGGCTTTCTGGGTGGTCCCTAAAGTACTGTAAATTCAGTACTCTTAAAGCCAGTGTTTTTCCTCGAAGGAATTGCAAAATAAATGGAGAGCATTCAGCAACTGTGTTGCTTTCATAAGCAAAGATTAGAGCAAGGCGCAATAAATGTTCTGAAACGAATGAAGAGGAAGATTCAGGAGACACCAGCCACAACCCTCTAACAAACTGAAACCATAGAAAAGTTTGTGGATGGAGCTTCATGTAATCCTCATTTTCAGACATGTTCTCCAGTGACTCTTTCTCATCCACCAACTGAAGCAAATGAGATACAACTGTTGGCGCTGCCTTTGAGGAAGAGTGGCTGGAGACATAATACAAAAATATGTTAAAGGAGTTTATTGCCTTCAGAGGTGAGTCGATTTGTCTCAAATAATAAAGTCCAAGATCTTGGTCTTCCTGCCTATCTGAACTCAGGAGTTCAGTCAACCTCATGGCAGCAAGAAACTCCTGGAACAGAGGACCTAAAAACCGGTAGACTGGTCTCAGTCTCTGGGCAGTGAATTTGCTCATCAAGAGGGTGGTAAGCTTTTCATCTTCATCAACTCCTGCCTCTGCCAGGTCATCACTATTGAACTCAAAGCATGATGAGAAAAGCCCTGTCAAGGCCAGCTGCCCACATGAGGACACAGTGGCCTGGAGAGGCTCAGCTGTAGCTTTGTATTTTAAGGACAGGTATTGCATGTAGGACTGGAAAAGTGTCACATCTTGAAATTTATCCTGGGCAGATGCATTTTGAATCCAGTCAGTACATACTGTTGCTACAAAGAGAGGGGTCTTGTAAACTCCCTGTAAATCTTTATTATCAATAAAGTAAATTATAAGCTTTTCCACACAGATTATGTCATGTGAAAAAAACTTCCGTAATACAGAGACAGTATTATAGAAGGGAAACTCTTGGATCTCTAGACTTGTACCTAGGTATAGGCGGATGTCTCTGACCCTGTTTGTATGCACAGCGATCAATAAGCAGGTCCGTGACAAGTAGTTTTTTGTAATCAGTGTGTGTAGGGCTTGGGGGAGTGAGGCCAGCCCACTGTAGTCATCCAACAGGAACAGCACCTGGTGTTGTAACTGCTGGATGATGCTGCTCAGACACGCTTCACTAATGCAGCCTCCTGCCCCTAGGAGTTGGGCACAGATGATTTTGGCCAGTTCCTGGCCTGGTGTGATGGAACTAAGGGAGAGGTAGAAGACCAGCTGGAACCTGTTCAACAGGGGGCAGCATCCTGATGCCCAGAGAAAAGCTATCCTCTTCAGGAAGGTTGTCTTTCCACTGCCAGCTTCCCCCTCCACACACATGACAGAGTTGAGATTGGAGAAGACCTCGGGGATCGTCAGGGCCTCTTGCACAGGCTGGCTGATGTGCTTTGAAATGATGGACACATCGCAGCTGAGCAAGTGGTCAGTGCCAAGGCTGGAGCACACTTCTGGCAAGTTCATGTGGCGGAAAGTGGCTTTAGTGTAGTTGTCTCTTAGCTGCTCACTCAGACTCCTGGCCTCTTGAAACCACTGGGCTTCACTCCTACCCAAGTCTGTGGAGAGAAGGGAGGTACAGGGAGGTATAGGGTGGTACACTTCGAACCTCTCTGGCAGCTTTGCTTGTCTGCTCCACTGCACATGACATCTCCATACACCTGAGGTCCTCCCAGACCTTTTCATAGCACCAGAATGCTGTCCAAGCCTCCCACTTGACCTTGGGGATTAGGTAGGATTCTGAAGAATACTCTGTCACCCTAGTTCCCTTCTGAGCTCTCAGGAGACCAGCTTGCTGCATGGTGCCTTTAATGCTGGCTGGTCTGGGTCTGACACAAGGACTCTGTTCTTAGTCCTGCATTTACTCTCAGGAAGCCACAGGAATGCAACTCTCTCATCCACACTTCCCTCCACCTCAGTGCTTTCCTCTCTAGCAGCTCCCTGGACAATTATAAATACACTTTCCGGTCGAAACCACTGTCTCCTGCGTGAGATACGCTTCGACCCGGAGCTCCGCCATTAAACTACCTCATGTTCTTACATCAAGTTGGTCGTCTGTTCGTGATTCTTGGGTGCGCGCCGAACAGAAATTGAGTGGGGGTTTCCCCACTAGGTTCTTTCATTTGAAGGTCCCACTGAGATCTGCGTGACACCCAGGAACCCCGAAAGACCCCTTGGAGTTACGTTTGTTTGTGTGTGTCTTACATGTTGTCTGTTGTCTAAGTGTGGCACCGCTGAATTTGTGTCTTGGCTTTTTAGTTCTGAGATTGTGAATTTGTGTCTTGGTTTGTAAATTTGTGTCTCGGTTTGTGAATTTGTTTGTGCCTTGGTTTTTCGGTTACGAGATCGTGGGTTTGAGTCCCACCTCGTGCCTTGGTTTTAGGGTTGTGAGATCGTGGGTTCGAGTCCCACCTCGTGCCTTGGTTTTCTGGTTCTGAGATTGTGGGTTTGAGTCCCACCTCGTGCCTTGGTTTTAGGGTTCCGAGATCGTGGGTTCAAGTCCCACCTCGTGCCTTGGTTTTCTGGTTCCGAGATCGTGGGTTCGAGTCCCACCTCGTGCCTTGGTTTTAGGGTTCCGAGATCGTGGGTTCGAGTCCCACCTCGTGCCTTGGTTTTAGGGTTCCGAGATCATGGGTTCAAGTCCCACCTCGTGCCTTGGTTTTCTGGTTCCGAGATCGTGGGTTCGAGTCCCACATCGTGCCTTGGTTTTACATCTGGCAGAGTGAGGAATGAGTGTGCTTAGATACTGGTGTCTTTTATTTTCTGTTGCTGTCTTGTTTTTGTGTTGCTGTCTTGTTTTTGTTTGTGGTTTTCGTCATAGGACAGACTGTGTGTGTAGTGCCGACTGTAGACTTGGACTGACGTTAGGACAGAATTTGTCAGTGATAGTTAAAAAAAACTGGCCACACGCAGCTGCAGGCCGGACTGAGAACTTCCGGCTTTTGGCGGCAGCAGAGCGCACTGGCCATGTGAGAAACCGTGGCCCAGGGGGAACACCAATGCAGAGGTTTCCCCCGGGATGCCCGCCCCACCACCACCACCACGGATTCACCACCTGTGGGACAGGCAAGAAAAAGAGGGGTGAGGCCCATAGGGCCCGCGCCGGCCCCTTCTGGCTTCCTAGGGCTGACGAGAGTCGCTGCCTCCGCTACCTTCCGCCCACTACCTTCTGCCCGCTCCCCGACTTGGCCCAGTGCAGCCAGCTGTGAGAGCTGCCTTCCCTTCCCTGCCCCACGTGTTTTCTCTTCTAGGGCGGCCCCACCCTAAGCTGCTAACTATCGAGAGAGACATCTGCCCACTTAAAACTCCTGTCCCAGGTAAGGAGCACCTACGAGTCTAATCACCAGGCTCTGACAAATGGGTATAGAGGTCTAGAAAAAGGTGAGCTTAGACTGTAAGGAAGAGCAAAGCTTCAGCAGACTCAGGAGTGACAGATGACAGTGAAAGTAGAGATGAAAGAGATTAGAGAGGTCTGAGATGAGAGAGATACCCCAAATGAGAAATATTTAGAGTAGAACCAGTAAGTAAGAGGCAGAAAAGGCATTTACGAGAGAGAGAGAGAGAGAGAGAGAGAGAGAGAGAGAGAGAGACAAAAAAAAGGACAGGAGGGGTCGTAGACAAGAGAGAAATTTGACTAGAATCTTGGCCACAGTGATAGGAGAGAAAGAAAAAGACAAGATCTAGACAGGAAACCTGGGCAACTGAAGACCGAGCCTCAGCTAAAAAGGCTCAGCTGTGTCAGATTAAAGTTACTTATTTGAGATACATCCTTCGAGATGGGAAGTAGTGGCTAAAGAAAGCCGGAAAAAAAAGACTGTAACTCAGATCCCCACCCCAACTACACCAAGACAAGTAAAAAAATTCTTGGACACCGCTGGTTTCTGCAGGCTCTAAATACCTGGGTTGGCGACCTTAGCTGCCCGTTGTACCCCCCAACCAAGGAAGAGAAAGTGTTTGTGTGGACCCCAGATCACCAAAAAGCCTTTAGAGAAATGAAAAAGGCCCTACTGATGGCCAGCCTTTGCCTGACCTAACCAAGCCTTTCACACTTTATGTAGAAGAGAGATCACAGGTCACCAGAGAAATCCTTACTCAGACTTTGGGACTTTAAAAAAGGCCAGTGTCTTACCTATCCAAGAAGTTAGATCCTGTTGCCAGCGGGTGGTTTTCTTGCCTAAAAGCTATTGCTGCCATAACACTGCTTGTCAAGGATGCTGATAAGCTCACTCTGGGACAGCAAACTGTAGTGGCACCCCATGATCTTAAAAACATTATCTAAAAGCCCCCTGACTGATGGATGACGACCAACACTCCTGTGACACATCAGAGCTTTTTGTTGACTAAACGAGTGACCTTTGCTTCATTCCACCTGCTGTCCCACTGCGTGAGACTGCACCTACTCATCACTGCGCTGACATTCTGGCAGAAGAAACTGGTACTCAAAATGATCTGAAGGATCAGATCAGCCTTGGCCTAAGAGTTCAAGCTGGTACACCGATGGCAGTAGCCTCGAGGTTAAAGGACTGAGACGACCAATGTGATAGCCAAGAAGATCCTAAAAGAAATCTTCCCGAGGTAATGGACCTGCCTTTGTTGCCCAGGTAAATCAGGGACTGGCCAAGATATTAGAGATTAGTTAAAAGTTACATTGTACATACAGGCTCCAAAGCTCAGGACGGGTAAAAAAAGATAAATAAAATTCTAAAAGAGACTGGTGCAGACTTGGTGCTCCTTCCCCTTGTCCTATTTAGAACTAGAAATACTCCCTTTTGATTCAGCCTTACTTTTTTAAAGATCCTTTATGGGGCTCCCATGCCCATCACTGTCTTAAATGATGTGTTTAAACCTACATGTTGTTGTAATAATAATCTGTATGCTAAGTTAAAAGGCTTACAGGTGGTACAGAAAAAAGGCTGGTCACAATTGGCTACAGCGAACGAGCTGGGTACCCCAAAAGACATCTCACCAGTTCTAGCCAGAGATCTGATCCACGTACACCTACATCATGCCCAGACCCTCAAGCCTCACTAAAAGGGTCCTTGCCTAGTTCTGTTTACCATCCCTTCTTATTCTGTTGACTTTTGTTCTCCACATAGAGATATAGATTTCTAAAATTCTAAGATTAGAATTACTTAGTAGAAGAAGAGGGGAATGAAAGGAAATAAAACTTGAGACATGTTATTCATGTATTTTATGTCAAATAGCCCAAAGAGTTGTTTGTGAGCTTTGAAACCTGGGGCTAAGAACATAACAGAACAGGCCAGGACATGCCCGGGCAGGCCCGTCGTTACATGTTCTGACTGGCCTATTGCCTCCCTATCTCCTGCCCTTCTGACAGTCTGTTAATGTTTAAATGGACCAATCATGTGAAACCGTGCCAATTCCTCCCCCAGTCCCACCCCTTTTCTATAAAAGTCCCTAGCTCCCAAGCCTCGGGGTCGAAACCACTGTCTCCTGCGTGAGATATGACCCGGAGCTCCGCCATTAAACTACCTCGTGTTCTTACATCAAAAAAAAAAAAAAAAAAAAATACACTTTCCTTTCAAATCCTATGGATCAATACCCAGAATCCCATGCTCCTTTTCAGTGCTTACCCACCACTGTAGAATGAACTGCTGCTGCATCACCATGGTTGCTTTCACGTGTGGTTTCCTTTGAAAAATACATCCCTTATTACATCAAAATTTCATCAAAATTGGTGGAGCATTACATCATCATGGAAGATCTAAACATAGCTGCATCTTCAAAACAGGCATGCCCCCAACTGAGCAATATCTCTAGGCCTTGTAAGGTAGTTTTAAATTCACATATGTAAAGCACATATAAATATAAAGGTCATTGACTTGATAGCTCATATCCTGAAAAAAAATGTGCCTTGTGGCTTCACAAGCTTGCATTGGTTTCGTTCACAAAGCTTTCTCAATGGAACTGGAGTGCTTGCCCTGCATGCAAGTAGCCTTGAGTTCACTAAAAAAAGCCATATCAGCTGGGCTAACTTAACATTTTGAAGGCTGAGGCAGAAGATCACAAATTCCATGTTAGCCCTGGCTACACAGTAAATTCAAGGTCAGCCTAGGCTACAAACTGAGAATCCACATCAAGCAAAAAAATCCAACCTAGTTAAATGGCACAAGTCTTAACAACTTAAAAGTTCAAGTAGAAAGTTAAGACTACTGCCTTCTGGAGAAGATGACAGATGAGATGCATTTAGTTTGCATGTTAGTCAAGTGTAAGTTCAAAAGGATCAGAGGGTAGACTTCTTATGAAAGAAGGGCTCAGTCATCCCTGTGAAGATCTCTCTATACTATCATATGGTAGATGCTTATTAAATACGTGTAGAATTGGTTTAATTATGATATATTTACAATCAACAATTGCTATTCACAATAGTGTTCAACCACAGGATCATATGCTGCTGAGTCAGAAGAGGGCAGTGTTCATTACCGTGGCTTCTGGAAGTGCATATTGGCTCTGAAGGGTTGGAATTACTTCTGCAGAGGACTTCAAGGTTTGAAGAAATACACATCTAAACAGAGAATGTAAAAGTCATAAAATTGGTTCTATGCAATTAAATATTCATATTGGGATTTTATCATATACACATATGTAAACACACATTCAGAGAGAGAGAGAGAGAGAGAGAGAGAGAGAGAGAGAGAGAGAGAGAGAGAGAGAGAGAGAAAGAGAGAATGCATAGAACAAAGAATTAAATAGAAAGAACATTTCCAGTGATTCTGTCAGTGTTGTATCATAGAAGACATTCATGGAGTTACAGAGACAAAGTTTGGAGCTGAGACAAAATGATGGACCATCTAGAGACTGCCATACCTGGGGATCCATCCCATAATCAGCCTCCAAACACTGACACCACTGCATACACTAGCAAGATTTTGCTGAAAGGACCCTGATATAGCTGTCTCTTGTGAGGCTATGCCGGGGCTTAGCAAACACAGAAATGGAGGCTCATAATCAGCTATTGGATGGATCATGGGCCCCCCAGTGGAAGATCTAGAGAAAGTACCCAAGGAGCTGAAGGATCTGCAACCCTATAGGTGGAACAACAATATGAAATAACCAGTATCCCCCGGAGCTCATGTCTCTAGCTGCATATGTATCAGAAGATGGCCTAGTTGGCCATCAGTGGAAAGAGAGGCCCATTGGTCGTGCAAACTTTATATGCCTCAGTACAGGGGAACGCCAGGGCCAAGAAGTGGGAGTGGGTGGGTAGGGGAGTGGGGGGGCAGGGGGGGCTCTTGGGATAGCACTGGAAATGTAAATGAAGAAAATACCTAATAAAATAATAATAATAATAATAATAATAATAATAATAAAGACATTCATACTGTGGCTCTCATGTGATCTATAAAGTAATAGTGAGCACATGCTGAGAATATGGGATGAAGTAGAGTTAATTTCAGTCCATGCATTAGTTAACATTAAGTTAAAATGTACTTAAAGACTTGCAGACAATAACCCAGCCTGTGTAGGGCAAAGGCAGGATCTTATGGACTTGAGGCATGTTCAAAGTCAAGAGAAGTCATCTTGCTCACTCGGGAAAAAACTTGATGTGATCTTCCATTGGGTCGTCACCTTCTGCCCACTTTTCCAAACATCCTCCACAGGAAAAACACCGGACAATGTCCTTTTTGCCTAGAAAAAAAGGAAAGGTGTCAGTTAAACAGCACATACAGCTGCCAACTCAGAAGAAGACAACTCCAGGTTATGCAGTATAATTATCCTACTTTCATCTCCAGGTGGATTCTGTGGCCAGGTCATTCAGGAGGCAACAGTTCACACAGGACTCTTGGTCCTTCACTGGGGTGGTCAGTGCTTTGATAAAACCTTTCTCAAACCCACCATCCTGAATGATGTGTCATCAGAATCTGGAACAGTAGCTAGAGGAGTTTTCTGTCTGCTCTGGACACTAATGACATGCTGGACATTCACAGACATAGGCAACCAAAACACAACTGTGTGCTCAGTAAATCAGAAAGAGTATATTTGAATATCATGTGCAAAACACGGGAGCAAATATAGGAGCTTTTATGTCAGTGAGATCATGAAGAACTACATGTCTCTCCTCATATTATTGCCAGGTATATTCCACAGGATAGTAAGAGCACATCACTCATGAGACAGTATTCTGAGGGAAGAATTCTAATGTGTCTGAGCCAAGGGATCCAACTAGAAATGGAAGATCCACCATCTTCCTCTCTTGAACCATGAAGACACTGTACAGTTCAAGCAGAACAGCTTCCTTGTCTGTCTGGCCAAAGCTTCTGGGGTCTAGAGTTTACAACGAGTCTAGAATGGGAGTTGAAAAGTCAAGGGTGAGTGAATGTGAGGAGAGAGAACCTTCAGGGAGCCATCTCTCCAGCCCTGGGAACCCCAACTCTTTAAATGGGCACTACTCGTAGTGGGAAAACAACATATTTCTTAGAAACTTTTAAAGGTAGGTTTGTCCCTAAAAGTTCTGATTGAAGAAATATTAGGGAGCAGGGGAGGTGGTTTACTGGATAAGAGGGATTGGATACTGTCAGCCTAGACCTCAGCTGAGCACCAAGGGAGCTGTGGGAAAGTGGAGGTCTTATGGAGAAGTGAAAGAATCTATTAGGAATGATGGGGATTAGAACATCTAGTAGACAGGAAATATTGACTCACCAGTGTAGAAAAAGCCTGCTCTGACTAGAGCTTCAACACCCACAGGTGATTCTTGGGGCCAGTCCTTAAACATGTCCATCCTTAGTTCTTCATTAGCGAAGACACTGTCATTGCAGTAAGCTCAGGAAAAAAGATGGAGGTAAGACCATCAGACTTTGATAGCAAAGTTCAAGTTAGCTCTGGGTATCGTGCGTGTGTGTGTGTGTGTGTGTGTGTGTGTATTCACGAGTGTGCATTTGTGTTTGTGTAATAATCTGATGACCTGTGCTTTCATCACCTTTGCGGGTGTTTGGAAAAACAGGAAGGAGACAGTTCTCCATACCCAAATACTGCTGGAAGAGATCTGCTTTCCCAGTTATGCGGACACACCTATGAGCACAGGTAAGACCACCACTTCTGCTCAAAATCCTGGCTCAAGAGGGCCCAGCCCAGAACCATCAGGACACAGGAATCAAGGAAGAGCTGGGGACAGTGTCCATCTGCACCCAGGAGCTGACCTTGTGCCATAGCTCTCCATACCCAAATTCATCCAAGAGAGAACTGGTCTCTCAGGAGTACTGACACACAGTCTTACAGGAAGGACAAGTCACAGTCAGAAACAGCAAAACCAGATAACACTAGAGATAGTCAGATGGTGAGAGGCAAGGGCAAGAATATAAGCAACAGAAATCAAGGCTACTTGGCATCATCAGAACCCAGTTCTCCCACCACAGTGAGCCCTGGATACCCCAACACACCAGAAAAGCAAGACTCTGATTTAAAATCACATCTCATGATGATGATAGAGGACTTTAAGAAGGATATAAATAGCTCCCTTAAAGATACACAGGAGAACACAGGAAAACAGGTAGATGCCCTTAAAGAGGAAACACAAAAATCCTCTTAAAGAATTACAGGAAAACACAACCAAACAGGTGAAAGAATTAAACAAAAATCCAGGACCTAAAGCAGAAATAGAAACAATAAAGAAATCATAAAGGGAGACAACCCTGGAGATAGAAAACCTAGAAAAGAGATCAGGAGTCATAGATGGAAGCATCACCAACAGAATACAAGAGATAGAAGAGACAATCTCAGGGGCAGAAGATAACATTGAAAACATTGACACAACAGTCAGAGAAGACACAAAATGCAAGAAGCTCTTAACCCAAAACATCCCACATGCAGACACCAAACCCAGACACTATTGCAGATGCCAAGAGATGCTTGCTGACATGAGCCTGATACAGCTGTCTCCTGAGAGGCTTTGCCAATTCCTGACCAATACAGATGTGGATGTACACAGCCAAACATTGGACTGAGCCCAGGGACCCCAATGGGGAAGTTAGGGCAAGGACTATAGAAGCTGAAAGGGTTTGCAACCTCATAGAAAGAACAATAATATCAACCAACCAGAACCCCCAGAGTTCCCGGGGACTAAATCACTAACCAGAGAGTACACAGTGGGTACCCCTGGCTCCAGCTAGATATAAAGCAGAGGACTGCCTTATCTGGCATCACTGGGAGGGGAGCCCCTTGATCCAGTAGAGGTCTGATGACCCAGGATAGGGACTAGGCCACTGAGGCAGGAGTGGGGGTGGGGGAGTGGAGCACCCTCATAAAGGCAGGGGGAGGCAGGAGGGGATATGGAGCTTGTGGAGGGGAAACTAGGAATGGGTATAACATTTGAAATGTACATAAATAAAATAACCAATAGAAAATAAGAAAAAATGAAAAAATGAATATAATATAGTTTTTAAAAAGAAAAAAAAAAAGAAAAGAAAACCAGGAAGGAATAAAAGATCCAAAAGCAAGTATGTTATAACTGCTGGAGCAGAGAGGCAAAGGCTGGGGTACTCCACGCTTTCTATCCATTCTGTATATGGTTAACGTTTTAAAATGTAATGCAGGATTCATTCTCTCTCTGGGGCCTGGAAAGATGGCTCAGGGTTTAAGAGCACTGAGAATTCTTACAGAGTATGGGGTTCAGTTCTTAGCTTTTAAAACTTATATGGAACATGATGTAAAAAAAAGTAAATATTCATTAAGAGTTATTCATTTACATGTTACTTTTGAAAAATTTGTAAAGCTTAGGGCCTAGTAGTTCTTATGCATCTGCAAAGATCTTAAACGAATAAAGATGAACTGAAACCTGGGGTTGTGTGTTGTGGGTTGCCCTGATGCTGGTTGTATTTTGATGCTAATTCTGCTTGCTCAAGAAGGCTGCCCCCCAACCTCCCAACCCCACCCCCTGAAAAGCAGTTGATCTCTTACTCAGGTGATCTCATGGGAACTTTCTCCCCATTTACTAGTCAATAAAGGCTGTGATTGGGCTGTGAAGGAGAAAGGTGGATGGAGGAGAAAGTGCAGGCAGGGACAGAGAGAAGGAGGAGGCGAGGGGACAGAGGAAGAGGAGGAAGAAAGCCTGGAGAAAACCACCTTCCTGGCCAGGAAAAACTGCACGTAGCAAAAGGTCTCATAGCTGGCGGGTGGATGAGGACAGCGATTTAGTACAGTGCTAGATCTGCCCAGTCTAGGCCTATAGCTCATAAATATAATAACGGAATTGTGGTTTTCATACACTCTTCTTTGGGTTGAAAATTACTGCAACAGTGAGTGGTAGGGCAGGGATAATTACTTTTGAATCAAGAAACAAACAAACAAAGAGTCTGAGGCTTTACCTGATACCATAGGTAATTCTCTTCTGACCCAGGACTTCACAAAATGTTCTCCCTGAGGAAAGAAATTAGGTATTTTAAATTGATTTATAAAATATACATGTATGTATGAGCTTCAACTGAAGATGAAATTCTATTAGAGCAACAGAGTTGTTGGTGAAACAAACCTTTAATTTTAGTTATATTGCTACTATTGTAGAAAAGAATTAAAAGGATATATATATATATATATATATATATATACACTGTACCTGTCTTCAGACACCAGAAGAGGGCATTAGATCCCAATACAGATGATTGTGAGCCATCATGTGGTTGCTGGGAATTGAACACAGGACTTCTGGGAGAGCAGTCAGTTCTCTTAACCACTGAGCCATCTATCTAGCCCTTGAAAAATTTTTTATTCAGTGCAAAACAATAGTGAGTGTTATATACTTGTAGCCAAGTGGAAACCACAGACAAGGTCACTCATACAAAACACCCAGCTGAAAAACAGAACTAGATTACCTACTGCAGATGCATTTTAATTAGTGCAGAATTAAGACACAGAGAGGGGATCTGGGGCACAAGTCCCTTCCGCTCGACTCGTGACTCGAGCCCCGGGCTACCTTGTCAGCAGAGTCTTGCCCAACACCCGCAAGGGTCCACACAGGACTCCCCACGGGACCCTAAGACCTCTGGTGAGTGGATCACAGTGCCTGCCCCAATCCAATCGTGCGGAACTCGAGACTGCGGTACATAGGGAAGCAGGCTACCCAGGCCTGATCTGGGGCACAAGTCCCTTCCGCTCGACTCGAGACTCGAGCCCCGGGCTACCTTGCCAGCAGAGTCTTGCCCAACACCCGCAAGGGCCCACACGGGACTCCCCACGGGACCCTAAGACCTCTGGTGAGTGGAACACAGCGCCTACCCCAATCCAATCGCGTGGAACTTGAGACTGTGGTACATAGGGAAGCAGGCTACCCGGGCTTGATCTGGGGCACAAACCCCTTCCACTCCACTCGAGCCCCGGCTACCTTGCCAGCTGAGTCGCCTGACACCCGCAAGGGCCCACACAGGATTCCACACGTGATCCTAAGACCTCTAGTGAGTGGAACACAACTTCTGCCAGGAGTCTGGTTCGAACACCAGATATCTGGGTACCTGCCTTGCAAGAAGAGAGCTTGCCTGCAGAGAATACTCTGCCCACTGAAACTAAGGAGAGTGCTACCCTCCAGGTCTGCTCATAGAGGCTAACAGAGTCACCTGAAGAACAAGCTCTTAACAGTGACAACTAAAACAGCTAGCTTCAGAGATTACCAGATGGCGAAAGGCAAACGTAAGAATCCTACTAACAGAAATCAAGACCACTCACCATCATCAGAACGCAGCACTCCCACCCCACCTAGTCCTGGGCACCCCAACACAACCGAAAATCTAGACCCAGATTTAAAAACATTTCTCATGATGATGATAGAGGACATCAAGAAGGACTTTCATAAGTCACTTAAAGATTTACAGGAGAGCACTGCTAAAGAGTTACAGGCTCTTAAAGAAAAGCAGGAAAACACAGCCAAACAGGTGATGGAAATGAACAAAACCATACTAGAACTAAAAGGGGAAGTAGACACAATAAAGAAAACCCAAAGCGAGGCAACGCGGGAGATAGAAACCCTAGGAAAGAGATCTGGAACCATAGATGCGAGCATCAGCAACAGAATACAAGAAATGGAAGAGAGAATCTCAGGTGCAGAAGATTCCATAGAGAACATCGACACAACAGTCAAAGAAAATACAAAATGCAAAAGGATCCTAACTCAAAACATCCAGGTAATCCAGGACACAATGAGAAGACCAAACCTACGGATAATAGGAATTGATGAGAATGAAGATTTTCAACTTAAAGGGCCAGCTAATATCTTCAACAAAATAATAGAAGAAAACTTCCCAAACATAAAAAAAGAGATGCCCATGATCATACAAGAAGCATACAGAACTCCAAATAGACTGGACCAGAAAAGAAATTCCTCCCGACACATAATAATCAGAACAACAAATGCACTAAATAAAGATAGAATATTAAAAGCAGTAAGGGAGAAAGGTCAAGTAACATATAAAGGAAGGCCTATCAGAATTACACCAGACTTTTCACCAGAGACTATGAAAGCCAGAAGAGCCTGGACAGATGTTATACAGACACTAAGAGAACACAAATGCCAGCCCAGGCTACTATACCCGGCCAAACTCTCAATTACCATAGATGGAGAAACCAAAGTATTCCACGACAAAACCAAGTTCACACAATATCTTTCCACGAATCCAGCCCTTCAAAGGATAATAACAGAAAAGAAGCAATACAAGGACGGAAATCATGCCCTAGAACAACCAAGAAAGTAATCATTCAACAAACCAAAAAGAAGACAGCCACAAGAACAGAATGCCAACTCTAACAACAAAAATAAAAGGGAGCAACAATTACTTTTCCTTAATATCTCTTAATATCAATGGACTCAATTCCCCAATAAAAAGACATAGACTAACAGACTGGCTACACAAACAGGACCCAACATTCTGCTGCTTACAGGAAACCCATCTCAGGGAAAAAGACAGACACTACCTCAGAGTGAAAGGCTGGAAAACAATTTTCCAAGCAAATGGACTGAAGAAACAAGCTGGAGTAGCCATTTTAATATCGGATAAAATCGACTTCCAACCCAAAGTTATCAAAAAAGACAAGGAGGGACACTTCATACTCATCAAAGGTAAAATCCTCCAAGAGGAACTCTCAATTCTGAATATCTACGCACCAAATGCAAGGGCAGCCACATTCATTAGAGACACTTTAGTAAAGCTCAAAGCATACATTGCACCTCACACAATAATAGTGGGAGACTTCAACACACCACTTTCTTCAAAGGACAGATCGTGGAAACAGAAACTAAACAGGGACACAGTGAAACTAACAGAAGTTATGAAACAAATGGACCTGACAGATATCTACAGAACATTTTATCCTAAAACAAAAGGATATACCTTCTTCTCAGCACCTCACGGGACCTTCTCCAAAATTGACCATATAATTGGTCACAAAACAGGCCTCAATAGATACAAAAATATTGAAATTGTCCCATGTATCCTATCAGACCACCATGGCCTAAGACTGATCTTCAATAACAACATAAATAATGGAAAGCCAACATTCACGTGGAAACTGAATAACACTCTTCTCAATGATACCTTGGTCAAGGAAGGAATAAAGAAAGAAATTAAAGACTTTTTAGAGTTTAATGAAAATGAAGCCACAACGTACCCAAACCTATGGGACACAATGAAAGCATTTCTAAGAGGGAAACTCATAGCGCTGAGTGCCTCCAAGAAGAAACGGGAGACAGCACATACTAGCAGCTTGACAACACATCTAAAAGCCCTAGAAAAAAAGGAAGCAAATTCACCCAAGAGGAGTAGACGGCAGGAAATAATCAAACTCAGGGGTGAAATCAACCAAGTGGAAACAAGAAGAACTATTCAAAGAATTAACCAAACGAGGAGTTGGTTCTTTGAGAAAATCAACAAGATAGATAAACCCTTAACTAGACTCACTAAAGGGCACAGGGACAAAATCCTAATTAACAAAATCAGAAATGAAAAGGGAGACATAACAACAGATCCTGAAGAAATCCAAAACACCATCAGATCCTTCTACAAAAGGCTATACTCAACAAAACTGGAAAACCTGGACGAAATGGACAAATTTCTGGACAGATACCAGGTACCAAAGTTGAATCAGGATCAAGTTGACCATCTAAACAGTCCCATATCACCTAAAGAAATAGAAGCAGTTATTAATAGTCTCCCAACCAAAAAAAGCCCAGGACCAGATGGGTTTAGTGCAGAGTTCTATCAGACCTTCAAAGAAGATCTAATTCCAATTCTGCACAAACTATTTCACAAAATAGAAGTAGAAGGTACTCTACCCAACTCATTCTATGAAGCCACTATTACTCTGATACCTAAACCACAGAAAGATCCAACAAAGATAGAGAACTTCAGACCAATTTCTCTTATGAATATCGGATGCAAAAATCCTCAATAAAATTCTCGCTAACCGAATCCAAGAACACATTAAAGCAATCATCCATCCTGACCAAGTAGGTTTTATTCCAGGGATGCAGGGATGGTTTAATATACGAAAATCCATCAATGTAATCCATTATATAAACAAACTCAAAGACAAAAACCACATGATCATCTCGTTAGATGCAGAAAAAGCATTTGACAAGATCCAACACCCATTCATGATAAAAGTTTTGGAAAGATCAGGAATTCAAGGCCCATACCTAAACATGATAAAAGCAATCTACAGCAAACCAGTAGCCAACATCAAAGTAAATGGAGAGAAGGTGGAAGCAATCCCACTAAAATCAGGGACTAGACAAGGCTGCCCACTTTCTCCCTACCTTTTCAACATAGTACTTGAAGTATTAGCCAGAGCAATTCGACAACAAAAGGAGATCAAGGGGATACAAATTGGAAAAGAGGAAGTCAAAATATCACTTTTTGCAGATGATATGATAGTATATATAAGTGACCCTAAAAATTCTACCAGAGAACTCCTAAACCTGATAAACAGCTTCGGTGAAGTAGCTGGATATAAAATAAACTCAAACAAGTCAATGGCCTTTCTCTACACAAAGAATAAACAGGCTGAGAAAGAAATTAGGGAAACAACACCCTTCTCAATAGTCACAAATAATATAAAATATCTTGGCGTAACTCTAACTAAGGAGGTGAAAGATCTGTATGATAAAAACTTCAAATCTCTGAAGAAAGAAATTAAAGAAGATCTCATAAGATGGAAAGATCTCCCATGCTCATGGATTGGCAGGATCAACATTGTAAAAATGGCTATCTTGCCAAAAGCAATCTACAGATTCAATGCAATCCCCATCAAAATTCCAACTCAATTCTTCAACGAATTGGAAGGAGCAATTTGCAAATTTGTCTGGAATAACAAAAAACCTAGGATAGCAAAAAGTCTTCTCAAGGATAAAAGAACTTCTGGCGGAATCACCATGCCAGACCTAAAGCTTTACTACAGAGCAATTGTGATAAAAACTGCATGGTACTGGTATAGAGACAGACAAGTAGACCAATGGAATAGAATTGAAGATCCAGAAATGAACCCACACACCTATGGTCACTTGATCTTCGACAAGGGAGCTAAAACCATCCAGTGGAAGAAAGACAGCATTTTCAACAATTGGTGCTGGCACAACTGGTTGTTATCGTGTAGAAGAATGCGAATCGATCCATACTTATCTCCTTGTACTAAGGTCAAATCTAAGTGGATCAAGGAACTTCACATAAAACCAGAGACACTGAAACTTATAGAGGAGAAAGTGGGGAAAAGCCTTGAAGATATGGGCACAGGGGAAAAATTCCTGAACAGAACAGCAATGGCTTGTGCTGTAAGATCGAGAATCGACAAATGGGACCTAATGAAACTCCAAAGTTTCTGCAAGGCAAAAGACACCGTCAATAAGACAAAAAGACCACCAACAGATTGGGAAAGGATCTTTACCTATCCTAAATCAGATAGGGGACTAATATCCAACATATATAAAGAACTCAAGAAGGTGGACTTCAGAAAATCAAATAACCCCATTAAAAAATGGGGCTCAGAACTGAACAAAGAATTCTCACCTGAGGAATACCGAATGGCAGAGAAGCACTTGAAAAAATGTTCAACATCCTTAATCATCAGGGAAATGCAAATCAAAACAACCCTGAGATTCCACCTCACACCAGTCAGAATGGCTAAGATCAAAAATTCAGGTGACAGCAGATGCTGGCGAGGATGTGGAGAAAGAGGAACACTCCTCCATTGTTGGTGGGAGTGCAGGCTTGTACAACCACTCTGGAAATCAGTCTGGCGGTTCCTCAGAAAACTGGACATAGTACTACCGGAGGATCCAGCAATACCTCTCCTGGGCATATATCCAGAAGATGCCCCAACAGGTAAGAAGGACACATGCTCCACTATGTTCATAGCAGCCTTATTTATAATAGCCAGAAGCTGGAAAGAACCTAGATGCCCCTCAACAGAGGAATGGATACAGAAAATGTGGTACATCTACACAATGGAGTACTACTCAGCTATTAAAAGGAATGAATTTATGAAATTCCTAGCCAAATGGATGGACCTGGAGGGCATCATCCTGAGTGAGGTAACACATTCACAAAGAAACTCACACAATAGGTATTCACTGATAAGTGGATATTAGCCCCAAACCTAGGATACCCAAGATATAAGATATAATTTGCTAAACACATGAAACTCAAGGAGAATGAAGACTGAAGTGTGGACACTATGCCCCTCCTTAGATTTGGGAACAAAACACCCATGGAAGGAGTTACAGAGACGGAGTTTGGAGCTGAGATGAAAGGATGGACCATGTAGAGACTGCCATAGCCAGGGATCCACCCCATAATCAGCATCCAAACGCTGACACCATTGCATACACTAGCAAGATTTTATTGAAAGGACGCAGATGTAGCTGTCTCTTGTGAGACTATGCCGGGGCCCAGCAAACACAGAAGTGGATGCTCACAGTCAGCTAATGGATGGATCATAGGGCTCCCAATGGAGGAGCTAGAGAAAGTAGCCAAGGAGCTAAAGGGATCTGCAACCCTATAGGTGGAACAACATTATGAGCTAACCAGTACCCCGGAGCTCTTGACTCTAGCTGCATATATATCAAAAGATGGCCTAGTCGGCCATCACTGGAAAGAGAGGCCCATTGGACTTGCAAACTTTATATGCCCCAGTACAGGGGAATACCAGGGCCAAAAAGGGGGAGTGGGTGGGCAGGGGAGTGGGGGTGGGTGGATATGGGGGACTTTTGGTATAGCATTGGAAATGTAAATGAGTTAAATACCTAATAAAAAATGGAAAAAAAAAAAAAAAACCAGTGAACAGACCATAGAAGGTTGACAGGAGGAAATCATGGGCTCTTGTGAATAAAGACTCTCCCAATGCAAGGTCGCACAATACAGGCAGAGGTTACATGGCTATTGGTATACCTGCAGTATTAGGGCAATTGGATTCTTATCCTTCGTAAAAATTTAATTAAGTTCTGTTCACAGAAATGACATGTGACAACTGCTGTAGGACATGAGTGAAATAAGGAGAGAGAACAGAAGTGACAGAAATAAGATCCAGACATCAAACAAAGTAAGGAACATGCCCTCTGCATATTGGTAATTCTTCCAACATTTAATCCAGGCCATGTCCAGACACTGCTTAATAAAATAATGGATGAAGGGATGAATAAGTTATGTTCATAGCCTGAGGCCACAGAGATGGTGACATCTTGCTGCTTCTTAAGCCTTGGAAATCATTGTCCCTTTGAATCTAGTTATCAGTGCATCTCTGCCTATATTAAATAGGTGGTTAATGCTTAAATGATGCCTGGCAAAGCTATCTTATCTTTCAGCTGAGTGGAACTGTGTTGAGGGCAAATGAATATTATTACATGGGTGGGTGTGCCTATGTTCTAGGGTAAATAAGGTATTGGCACGAAGGTCTCCTGGGCCAACATGATTAGACAGAGAGGCATGGCCTGAATGATTGATATTCTTTGTTTTTTTTTTTTTTKTTTTTTTTTWWYTTKYWYWWKYWTCAAGAGGAGTAGCCTTTACTGTGACTTTTCATTAAAACCAAAGCATACTGTTGGAAAAGTTCTATTCTGATGCAAGTCCAGGGCTCTTGAAGCAGAAGAAGCTTTCCTCCCTGTATGCTGTACAAACATTGTTATCAGAATAAGGATCCAGGTTCAGGCAAATGTGACTAGCCATGGTTGGTCCCAAACAAGAAGCCCAACTGATACTGTGCCATGCACCTTGAAGCTTGGGAACAAAAACTGCCCAGAACTGAATTTTCTTTTCTTTTCCATTTCACACTTAGTTCCATTTTCATCTGAAATAAAGTCTATCCACATTCAGCAATTTCATTCTCCTAGAACCTGCTACCCTGATATTTCCTTGTAATTTGCATAATATTGGCCCAAAAGGAAAGAATTGTTGGAGGCCATGACCTTGTTTTTCTAACCTTTTGTTATGCGTAACAAATGCCCTTGGATTCCATGCCTGCTGGCAATTCTGATTTGCATTCTGTAGCCCCTCACTGATTTGTTTGCAACCTTTCTAGCGGTGGAAATGCTTAGTTATTATGCCGGATATACTCCCTGTGTGCACAGCAACCTAGTTTCTGCAACATCCAGTGAAAACCATTCTTAGGGGCCCTTCTAGGGACCAGCAATTTGATGAAGGAAAGCACAGACATTGGTGTGAACTGGACCCATGCAACACTAATATTTCATAAAGTGGAATCATTTGAAAAAAAAAAAAAAAAGACACAGAGAGGAGCAAACTTCAGAGGCACCTGCCAATTNNACAATGTGNTATNTAGGGAAACTTCTCCAAGGTGTGTGTGTGTGTGTGTGTGTGTGTGTGTGTGTGTGTGTTTTATTTTATTTTTATTTTTGTTTTTTCCTGAAGAAGAGCCCTCTTTCCTGATTTTTCACACCATGTTCTCAGCAAAAGGCAGGCAGAACCAGTCCAAAGCCAGCCAGAAAACAAAACAGAACAACACAAAACTAGAAGATTCTAGCTTAGCAAGACAATGGGCTAACCTTCCCACACTCTGTGGGTAAGAGGCAGAAGGATGAAGGAGAAAGGAAGAAAGTCACAGAAACCATAAAAACAAAAACAAAAACATTTGGGGGTTGGAGACATGGCTCAGAAGCTAAGAGCACTGACTGCTCTCCCAGAGGTTCTGAGTTCAATTCCCAGCAACCACAAGGTGGCTCACAACCATCTGCAATGGGATCTGATGCCCTCTTCTGTTGTGCCTGAAGACAGCTACTATATACTTATATACATAAAATAAATCTTAAAAATAAACAAACAAAATACCTCACCTCAGACATTAGGCAGTAAGAAGATTTTGGAAAAAGTTGGCTGTTGTAAATTACCGTTACATGAACAAATCCCTCGTAGCTTTGAATATACTGGGCAATTTCCTCTGAGGATTTCTTACTTTGAAGAAATTCACATCTGTAACAAAAAGCACAATTGACCATTTTCCCAATAGTGTAATAGACATGTCCTCTATCACAATGTATATTTTTTTAATGTGTTAATCATTTTTGGACATTTTTACTTTTAAAACTTTTTATTTGATGTACTTTTGTTAACTTTTTATGGATTCTTTGTGAATATTAAATCATATACCCCAATCCCACATATGTCCCTATCCCTTTGTATCTGCCCTTGCAACTGCCCTCCTAAGAGAAAATCAAAAAATAAAATGAAAACAAAAGCTTGTTGTGGAAGCTGTGATATGTCACAGTGTGTCCCATAGTGTGCCCTGTAGTCCACACATCTTTCCTTGCAAATGTTCACTTTAAGGAGCCATTGGTCTGTTTCAAGTACTGCTACACTGTGAGTACTAGATCCTCACCAGGATTCCTCAGGGATATTGTGGTATTGCTCTGTGCCGTGGAGATCCTGCAGCCTTGGACCTGCAGAACCAGCCCCTTCACATACTTCAGAAGTTCACAGATGGAATAGATGTTGGGTTGGACCAACTCAAAGCCCTGGATCTGGGAGTGGGTGCTAGCTGAGCCAGGTGGTTAGCCTGCCAGATCTCCTGCACCCACATCACCAAGGTGAGATCCCCAACACTGCCCTGGCTAGCCCACCCAATGCAAGGGGCAGGGCCAGCTTTTCTGCTCTCACACATCCTCAGGGCCAGCTCTACCGTGCTGCCCAGGCTATGTGCAGGGCCCACTCTCACATGCTGCAGCCAGTGAGGGGCAGGGACTGCTCTCCCATTCTCATGACCTCAGGGTCAGCTCTCCCATGCTACCCAGGTTAGGAGTAGGGCCAGCTCTCCAGCCTGCCCCAGGCAGCAAGGAGTGGATGGGAGGGGGCATCTTACCTGAGACCCCACACTATCATATGGCCAGTGAGGGGTGAGGCCAGCACTCCCAAGCTCATGCCCTTGGAGCTGGCTCATCCACAAACCATGAAACCAAGGTCAGCTCTACTGTGCTTCTTGAGAGCAGTACCAGGCTGCTCTCCCTAGTGCCCTAGCCAGGCAGAGACAAGGACAGCTCTCTCAAGTGCAGCAGTTAGTGACATATGAGGCCAGCTCTACACAGCCCTCAGACTCCAAATGGCTCCAGGCCTCAGACTTTAGCAGCAGCAGGGGCCAGGACCTCAACACAGTCTCAGGTGGCATCACCAGCTGTTCATCTCAGGCTGATCTAGGAAGGGACAGAGGACTAGTGTGTGTGTGTGTGTGTGTGTGTGTGTGTGTGTGTGTGTGTGTGTGTGTGTGTGTGTTTGTGTGTGTGTAARTGGGAGGGTGGTGTCAGGTAGGCAAGAATATTGTGTTACTGTGTCAACAAAAATGGTTTGAGGTTTAAAAAAATGAGGGGAAAATGATCAGGAAAATGCCCTCCTCCATCAGCTTTTGGCTTCCTAAGCCCACACATGTACATACACATATACTCTCCATACAAACACACACTAGATTCATCACACACAYACATCTATATAAGATATTAACTAAGGTTGGGGGAGCTGTTTAAGTTCAAGTGATTCAGAATTTTCACACTTTGACAAAGTCTTGCTTGAGAAGATCTTGAGTTATCCTAATTCAAGTAAGGGAAAGTTATAAATCTCAAAGAGAAGCTCCCAAGAATGTGGCCCTTTGGTCTCTAGTTTTGTTTTGCTTTTTAAAAACCTGACCCTGAGGGCTGGGAGAGACAACTCAGAACTTAAGAGCAGTGGCTGCTCTTCCAGAGGACCTGGGTTCAATTCCCAGCACCCACATGGCAGCTCACACCAGTCTCTAACTCCAATTCCAGGGCTTCTGACACACCAACACAGACATGTGGGCAAGACACCAATGAACATAAAATTAAACAAACAAGCAAACAAACAAACAAACCAAAACCATGAAATTGGCTAAAGTTGGAGTGGTGACTCCTGTGGTTTAGAGCAATAGCAGCTGTTCTTCCACAGGAACTGAGGTGGGTTCTAAAAACCCACATAACAGTTCACAAGCATCTGTAACCCCATATGCGGGAGCTCTGATGCCCTCTTTTGGGATCTGTGGTACACACACACACTCACACACACACACACACACACACTCACTCACACACACACACACACACACACACACACACACACACACGCTCGAGTGCATGCTTTTGTGTGCACATGTAGCATAAATCATTTAAAGCATTTAAGTGGGACACTTTAAGAATAAAGCAGTTGAAGCTCACTTGGGGAACCACTTGGCATGCTCCTTCCAGGGGTCATCTCCTTCTTCCCAGTTGCCCAAGCTTCCGCCACAGGAGAAACACTGCACAGTGTCCCTTTTACCTACAGATGCAGGAAAGGGTGTGACTGGCGGGCAATGGCACCAGCTGTGTATTGGAGCTGGCTATACTGCATCAGAACAAGACAGACTCCAGCATGCCTGTTCTATGTAGGGGCTATGTAGCACTCAGCCATACCCTCAGCCCACTGCTGGTACATTTAAGGTCTATATTTGAAGAAAAGTTACATTTTACTTTAATACACAGGCAAATACATGGCTGCATGTGTGTGTATATGTATAGATATATAGCAAACCAATAATGCTACACTAAATATATATTAAAGCAGAAGGAAAATTGTTACACTTAAAATTTAATGAACTACATCTTATGTCTAATATAACACTCTTCATCAGTGAATGCTCATTTACAAAATATTGCTCACAAAATGGAACCTAAACTTTAAATACCTCAGAAATGCCTCACAAAATGGAATCCACTTACCTGTAAAGACAAAGCCAGCTGCTGAGAGTACACGTGGTGATGTCCCATGGGCATAAAATGGCCAGTCCTCAAAGGACTCCAGTCTGGCCTCCTCTTCATGGTACCTGGCTTTGCCACCTCTCAGCATCTTCTCTGGCCTCTTCACCCGGATGTCATACTTGCCAATGTTACCAACATCTTTGCCCTGAAGGAACTCACATTCCGGACGTAATTTCTTGTGTCTCTCTATGGGAAGCTTCCTGAGGCTGTTACCAAAGAGGATCAAGCTACAGCAAAAGCACTGAACGCCAAGTCTCACCCCTGTGTGGTAAAACCCAGCAGCTGCCATCTCCTGTGGCGTCCATGATCTGAACGTGTCATAGGTCTCAAAGGTCTTTAGTCGTTTGGCTTCACTGCGCATCTGTGAGTTAAAACCTTTCTTCATTTTCATCCGTTCTTTATGCTCTTCTTCTTCTTGGCTCTTTGCCACCTGAAATGCATCCACCCCGAGAAGAGCAGAGAGCTCGGGGAGAAATTCATAATCAATCTCAGAAATCCGATCCTCGGAGGACTCCCCATGCTCAGCCATTTTCTAAAGGGGAAAGGTGAGCAGTTGTTGGGTGTTCGAGGCAGCTCTCATGTTCTTATGATGAGCACAATGACCAAAGCTTCACAGGGGGTGGGGTTTATTTCTCCTCCCAAGCATGGTTCATCTGCAAGGGAAGTCAAGGCTGGAAGAACTGGAGGCAAGAGCTAGTGCAGAGATTGTGTAAGGATGCTGCTCACAGGCTTACTCTCTGTGGTTTCTTACCTTGCTTTCTTTCTGGTTTTAATTATCTATTTATTTTGGTTTTCAAGGCAAGCTTTCTCTGTGTGGCCCTGGCTATCCTGGAACTCATTCTGTAGATCAGGGAGGCATCAAATTCAGAGATTTTCCTGCCTCTGCCTCCGGAATGCTGGGATTAAAGGTTTGTGCCAGGATGCCACACTTAGCCCAGGGGTGGCACCACTGCCCTCTCTCATCAATTTCCAACCAAGAAAAATGTCACCGCACCCCCACCGCCACCCCTGTTACTGCATACACCCAATCAATCTGATGGAAACAATTCCTGTTTCTGCCCTCCAGGTTCTGGGATTAGCAGGTATGTGCCATACCTAACTAAAATGAGACTTTCAAACAAAGCATACTCTTTCATATAACACCTAGAGGAGGGTTCCATCTTGCAGTGCTGACACATTTGATGCCACCAATGCACAGTAAAGAGTTCTCATGACTGTACAACCCCTCCCAGCAATGGTTGCCTGGAGTTCTGTCAACCCCCAGGCTCCTCAGCGCTTTGACTAGTTATTTCTACCCTTGTGTCCTGATGCATCCCTGCCGTCCCTGACATACACACTTACAGTCTCCTTTGTAATTGTGAGACAAAGGTCATGTTCTTATCTATAGACACAGTTACCCAAAGCTAGCTTCCTGCTCCTTCCCTGTAGAGAGGAGCTGGCCCTGCCTTGACAGACTAAGGCTAGGCTTAGTTACTTTCATTTCCCCTCGCACAGCCTGGAGTTACCTTTTCTGTTGCTGGGATAAAATAACCCTGACAAAAGCAGTTCACAGAAGAGAAGGCTTATTCTGGCTTACACTCTGAAGATCTGTATCTCAAGGTGGCATGGAAGGCTTGGCAGGATCAGGAAGCCAGCTGGTCACAGAGCATCAGCAGCAAGGGGGCAGTGAAAGCAAATAGGAAGTGGCACCAGGCTATAGAGTCTCCAGTGGTCCACTCCCTTCACCATGCCCCGCCTCTTAAAGGATCCAAACTCTTTTTATTATTATTATTAGATATTTTCCTTATTTACATTTCAAATGCTATCCCAAGAGTTCCCTATACCCCCCCCCCTGCCCTGCTCCCCTACCCACCCACTCCCACCTCTTGTCCCTGGAGTTCCCCTGTACTGGGGCATATAAAGTTTGCAAGACCTAGGGGCCTCTCTTCCCAATGATGGCTGACTAGGCCATCTTCTGTTACATATGCAGCTAGAGACACAAGCTCTGGGGGTACTGGTTAGTTCATATTGTTCCACCTCTAGGGTTGCAGACCCCTTCAGCTCCTTGGGTAATTTCTCTAGCTCCTCCTTTGGGGGCCCTGTGTTCCATTCTATAGATGACTGTGAGCATCCACTTCTGTATTTGCCAGACACTGGCATAGCCTCACTGGAGATAGCTATTACAGGGTCCTTTCAGCAAAATCTTCCTGGCATATGGCTGTCTGGGTTTGGAGGCTGATTATGGGATGGATCCCCTGGTGGAGTAGTCTCTGGATGGTCCATCCTTTTGTCCTAGCTCCAAACTTTGTCTCTGTAACTTCTTCCCTGGTTGTTTTGTTCCCTATTATAAGGAGGAATGAAGTTTCCACACTTTGGTCTTCGTTCTTCTTGATTTTCTTGTGTTTTGCAAATTGTATCTTCAGTTTTCTAAGTTTCTGGGCTAATATCCACTTAACAGTGAGTGCATATCAAGTGACTTCTTTTGTGATTGCGTTACCTCACTAAGGAGGATATCCTCCAGATACATCCATTTGCCCAAGAATTTCATAAATTCGTTGTTTTTAATAGCTGAGTAGCACTCTGTTGTGTAAATGTACCACATTTTTTTGTATCCATTCCTCTGTTGAGGGACATCTGGGTTCTTTCCAGCTTCTGGCTATTATAAATAAGACTGCTATGAACATAGTGGAGCCTGTGTCCTTATTACCAGTTGGAACATCTTCTGGGTCTATGCCCAGGAGAGGTATTGCTGGATCTTCTGGTAGTACTATGTCCAATTTTCTGAGGAACTGCTAGACTGATTTCCAGAGTGGTTGAACAAGCTTGCAATCCCACCAGCAGTGGAGGAGTGTTCCTCTTTCTCCACATCCTTGCCAGCATCTGTTGTCACATGAATTTTTGATCTTAGCCATTCTGACTGGAGTGAGTTGTAATCTCAAGGTTGTTTTGATTTGCATTTCCCTGATGATTAAGGATGTTGAACATTTTTTTCAGGTGCTTCTCAGGCCTTCGGTATTCCTCACTTGAGAATTCATTGTTTAGTTCTGTACCCCATTTTTAATGGGGTTATTTGAATTTCTGGAGTCCAGCTTCTTGAGCTCTTTGTATATATTGGATATTAGTCCCCTATCCGATTTATGATTGGTAAAAATCCTTTYCCAATCTGTTTGTGGCCTTTTTGTCTTATTGACAGTGTCTTTTGCCTTACAGTTTTGCAATTTCATGAGGTCCCATTTGTCAATTCTTGATCTTACAGCACAGTCCATTGCTGTTCTATTCAGGAATTTTCCCCCGGTGCCCATATCTTCGAGGCTTTCCCCCACTTTCTCCTCTATAAATTTCAGTGTCTCTGGTTTTATGTGGAGTTCTTTGATCCACTTAGACTTTAGCTTTGTACAAGGAGATAAGAATGCATCAATTCACATTCTTCTACATGATAACCGCCAGTTGTGCCAGCACCATTTGTTGAAAATGCTGTCTTTTTCCCACTGGATGGTTTTAGCTCCCTTGTCAAAGATCAAGTGACCATAGGTGTATGTATTCATTTCTGGGTCTTCAATTCTATTCCATTGTTCTACCTGTCTGTCACTGTACCAGTACCATGCATTTTTTTTTTATCACAATTGCTCTGGTCAGGGATGGTGATTCCACCAGAGGTTCTTTAATTGTTGAGAATAGTTTTTGCCATCCTAGGTTTTTTAATCATTCCAGATGAATTTGAAAATTGCCCTTTCTAACTCAGTGAAGAATTGAGTTGGAATTTTGATGGGGATTGCATTGAATCTGTAGATTGCTTTCAGCAGGATAGCCATTTTGACTATATTAATCCTGCCAATTCATGAGCATGGGAGTTCTTTCCATCTTCTGAGATCTTCTTTAATTTCTTTCTTCAGAGACATGAAGTTCTTATCATACAGAACTTTCACTTCCTTAGTTAGAGTCACACCAAAGTATTTTATGTTATTTGTGACTGTTGAGAAGGGTGTTGTTTCCCCAATTTCTTTCTCAGCCTGTTTATCCTTTGTGTAGAGAAAGGCCACTGATTTATTTGAGTTAATTTTATATCCAGCTCCTTCACTGAAGCTGTTTATCAGGTTTAGGAATTCTCTGGTGCAATTTTTAGGGTCACTTATATATACTATGATATCATCTGCAAATAGTGATATTTTGACTTCTTCCTTTCCAATTTGTATCCCCTTGATCTCCTTTTGTTGTGGAATTGCTCTGGCTAGGAATTCAAGACAATGCTGAATAGGTAGGGAGAAAGTGGGCAGCCTTGTCTAGTCCCTGATTTTAGAGGGATTGCTTCCAGCTTCTCTCCATTTACTTTGATGTTGGCTATTGGTTTGCTGTAGATTGCTTTTATTATGTTTAGGTATGGGCCTTGAATTCCTGATCTTTCCAAAACTTTTATCATGAATGGATGTTGGATTTTGTCAAATGCTTTCTCGGCATCTAGTGAAATGATCATGTGCTTTTTGTCTTTGAATTTGTTTATAAAGTGAATTACATAGGATCCAAACTCTTAGCCAGTAGTGCCACCAGCTGGAAACCAAATTCTCAAATCATGAACTGCCTATGTGGGCATTTCACATTCAGACCACAGCATGAGCCAAGACACAGAGTTCTCCACTAACATCGGTATCTGACTACCTGCCTCACAACCTTTCCTTTCTTTCCTGAAAAATATTTATAAATCTTATTTTTACTGTGCATGTTTGTGTTTTGCTCACGCGCGCACATGTATATTAATTAAAGTTTCTCTATTATGATGAAACACTATGACCAAAGCAACTTGGGGAGGAGAGGGTTTATTTTGCTCACAGTTTCATTTAACAGTTATTCATCAAAAGCAATGAGGGCAGCAACTCACACAGGGTAGGAACTTGGAGAAAGAAGCTGATGTAGAGGTCGTGGAGGGGTGATACTCGTCTGCTAATTCAAGCTAGCTCAACCTGCTGTCTTATTGAACTCAGGATGACCAGCCCATGGGTAGCACCACCCTCAGTAGGCTGGGTTCTCTCCCATTGATAATTAATTAAGAAAAATGCCTTACAAAAGAATTTTAAGGTGGTATTTTCTCACTAAGGCCCCCTCCTCTCTGATGATTCTAGCTTGTGTCAAGTTAACATGAAATTAGCCAGCGCATATGCCAGGTCATAGAGAGAGACTAAAGGATAGTTTGTGGGAGTTGGTTCTTTCTATCCATCCTCTGGGTTCCAGGTATCAAACTCAGGGCACTATGTTGGTGACAGGTACCTTGATGCACAGAGACATCTTCCTGGCCCAGCCTCTTCTTTGTTGTTTGTTTGCTTGCGTGTCGTTTCGTTGTCTGACACAGGATCTCATGGTAGACCTTTAGTGGAGACAGGAAGAAGATATGTGAACAACTAAAAGTCAAACTGCAGAAGCAGGGGAGCCAGCAGTTAGTGCTGGAGGTTAGAGTATCTGCGGGATTTGTCAGGACCTCAGAGGAGTAACGAAACCTCATGAGTATTTCATTTTTGAGTAGTTTGGAATATGGCTAACGCTGTGTGATCCAGGAAGACTTTTCTTTAGTGCTGAGAGTGGGTTTCATTTTGGTACTTTTTCTTCTGAAACAGGATGTCAGGCCAGTTTCAAGCTCACAGGTTCCTTCTGGTCTCAGCCTCCTGAGTGCAGGAATTACAGCACTAGCTAGCACGTGTGGAGCTTCTGAATGTCTTTTGAGATCCTTCTCTCATCTTTAGCAATATAAATACCCCACCCCAACAAAAGAGAAAGGAATACAAATTCCCCAAATGGTCCTTATTCAGGTGTTTCCTTTGCCATTGTATGCGATACTTAGTAACCTTTTCATTCATACACTTGAGTCTCTTATCTATTATTTGTTTAATAATTCTCCTGATTGCTTTCTAGTACTTACATCCTCTATATGAGAATGTAGTTGATCAGTTATCATCTCATCTGTTTCTCACATATTTTTAATGTTTTACTAATCTTGATATGCTAGACAAGTATTCCTCCACTGAGAATCATCTAGCGTTGCTCTTTATTTCTACATAGTTGCTGAGGCTGGCTTTGAACTTGCTATGCACCCCAAGAAGACCTTGAAATAGCTGACATTCTAGTATGTTTCTCCACACTTGGCTTCTGATAATATGGATAAAATCTGATTAAACATATATCCATATATGTATATTATCTGATCTCTCTCTCTCTCTC